>NC_048302.1:34977446-35070161 GCF_013100865.1 Trachemys scripta elegans | reverse complement strand
CCATAGTTAATAGTTCCGCAATTTCACATTTGAGTTCTTTCAGAATTCTTGGGTGAATGCCATCTGGTCCTGGTGACTTGCTACTGTTAGGTTTATCAATTAATTCCAAAACCACCTCTAGTGACACTTCAATCTGTGACAATTCCTCAGATTTGTCACCTACAAAGGACGGCTCAGGTTTGGGAATCTCCCTAACATCCTCAGCCATGAAGACTGAAGCAAAGAATTCATTTAGTTTCTCCACAATTACTTTATCGTCTTTAAGTGCTCCTTTTGTATCTCGATCGTCCAGGGGCCCCACTGGTTGTTTAGCAGGCTTCCAGCTTCTGATGTACTTAAGAAACATTTTGTTATTACCTTTTGAGTTTTTGGCTAGCTGTTCTTCAAACTCCTCTTTGGCTTTTCTTATTACATTTTTACACTTAATTAGGCAATGTTTATGTTCCTTTCTATTTACCTCAGTAGGATTTTACTTCCACTTTTTAAAAGATGCCTTTTTATCTCTCACTACTTCTTTTACGTATCAGAGGGGTAGCCGTGTTAGTCTGAATCTGTAAAAAGCAACAGAGGGTCCTGTGGCACCTTTGAGACTAACAGAAGTACTGGGAGCATAAGCTTTCGTGGGTGAGAACCTCACTTCTTCAGATGCAAGGGGCTTGCATCTGAAGAAGTGAGGTTCTCACCCATGAAAGCTTATGCTCCCAGTACTTCTGTTAGTCTCAAAGGTGCCACAGGACCCTCTGTTGCTTTTTACAGATTCAGACTAACACGGCTACCCCTCTGATACGTAAAAGAAGTAGTGAGAGATAAAAAGGCATCTTTTAAAAAGTGGAAGTAAAATCCTACTGAGGTAAATAGAAAGGAACATAAACATTGCCTAATTAAGTGTAAAAATGTAATAAGAAAAGCCAAAGAGGAGTTTGAAGAACAGCTAGCCAAAAACTCAAAAGGTAATAACAAAATGTTTCTTAAGTACATCAGAAGCTGGAAGCCTGCTAAACAACCAGTGGGGCCCCTGGACGATCGAGATACAAAAGGAGCACTTAAAGACGATAAAGTAATTGTGGAGAAACTAAATGAATTCTTTGCTTCAGTCTTCATGGCTGAGGATGTTAGGGAGATTCCCAAACCTGAGCCGGCTTTTGTAGGTGACGAATCGGAGGAATTATCATAGATTGAGGTGTCACTAGAGGAGGTTTTGGAATTAATTGATAAATTTAATAGTAGGGGACCAGATAGCAAGTGTAAAAAATCGGGACGGGCTGAAGGGTAATAGGTGCCTATATAAGAAAAAGCCCCCCAAATTGGAACTGTCTCTATAAAATCGGGACATCTGGTCACCCTACTTAACTGTAACAAGTCACCGGGACCAGATGGCATTCACCCAAGAGTTCTGAAATAACTCCAAATGTGAAATTGCGGAACTACTAACTATAGTTTGTAATCTGTCCTTTAAATCGGCTTCTGTACCCAATGACTGGAAGATAGCTAATGTGACGCCAATATTTAAAAAGGGCTCTAGAGGTGATCACAGTAATTACAGACCGGTAAGTCTAATGTCAGTACCGGGCAAATTAGTTGAAACAATTGTAAAAAATAAAATTGTCAGACACATAGAAGAACATAAATTGTTGGGCAAAAGTCAACATGGTTTCTGTAAAGGGAAACCATGTCTTACTAACGTATTAGAGTTCTTTGAAGAGGTCAACAAACATGTGGACAAGGGGGATCCAGTGGACACAGTGTACTTAGATTTCCAGAAAGCCTTTGACAAGGTCCCTCACCAAAGGCTCTTACATAAATTACGTTGTCATGGGATAAGAGGGAAGATCCTTTCGTGGATTGAGAACTGGTTAAATACAGGGAACAAAGGGTAGGAATAAATGGTACATTTTCAGAATGGAGGGGGGTAACTAGTGGTGTTCTCCAAGGGTCAGTCCTAGGACCAATCCTATTCAACTTATTCATAAATGATCTGAAGAAAGGGGTTAAAAGTGAGGTGGCAATGTTTGCAGATGATACTAAACTGCTCAAGATAGTTAAGACCAAAGCAGACTGTGAAGAACTTCAAAAAGATCTCATAAAACTAAGTGATTGATTGGGCAACAAAATGGCAAATGAAATTTAATGTGGATAAATGTAAAGTATTGCACATTGGGAAAAATAACCCCAACTATACGTACAATATGATGGGGGCTAATTTAGCTACAACGACTCAGGAAAAAGATCTTGGAGTCATCTTGGATAGTTCTCTGAAGATGTCCACGCAGTGTGCAGTGGCAGTCAAAAAAGCAAACAGGATGTTAGGAATCATTAAAAAGGGGATAGAGAATAAGACGGAAAATATCTTATTGCCCTTATATAAATCCATGGTATGCCCACATCTTGAATACTGCATACAGATGTGGTCTCCTCATCTCAAAAAAGATATACTGGCATTAGAAAAGGTTCAGAGAAGGGCAACTAAAATGATTAGGGGTTTGGAACGGATCCCATATGAGGAGAGATTAAAGAAGCTAGGACTTTTCAGCTTGGAAAAGAGGAGACTAAGGGGGGATATGATAGAGGTATATAAAATCATGAGTGATGTGGAGAAAGTGAATAAGGAAAAGTTATTTACTTGTTCCCATAATATAAGAACTAGGGGCCACCAAATGAAATTAATGGGCAGCAGATTTAAGACAAATAAAAGGAAGTTCTTCTTCACACAGCGCAGTCAACGTGTGGAACTCCTTGCCTGAGGAGGTTGTGAAGGCTAGGACTAAAACAGGGTTTAAAAGAGAACTGGATAAATTCATGGAGGTTAAGTCCATTAATGGCTATTAGCCAGGATGGGTAAGGAATGGTGTTCCTAGTCTCTGTTTGTCAGAGGGTGGTGATGGACGGCAGGAGAGAGAGATCACTTGATCATTACCGGTTAGGTTCACTCCCTCTGGGGCACCTGGCATTAGCCACTGTCGGTAGACAGAATACTGGGCTGGATGGACCTTTGGTCTGACCCAGTATGACCATTCTTATGTTCTTATGAGTGAAGGAAGGTTATGGGGTGGTTGTCAGATGAAGGATGGTCTAGTGGTTAGATTTTTGCCTAGGACTTTGAAGACTTGGGTTGAAGTCCCTGCTATGCCACAGACTTCCTGTATTATCTTGGGTATGACACTTAGCTTCTCAGTTGTTCTGTTCTCCATCCTCAAAATGGGGATAATAGCACTTCCCTGCCTCATGGGGGTGCTGTGAGGGAAAATGCATTAAAGATAGGGAGGTACTCAGCTACAATGGTGATAGGGTGACCAGACAGGAAGTGTAAAAAATCGGGACAGGGATGGGAGGGTAATAGGTGCCTATATAAGAAAAAGCCCCCAAAATCAGTAGTCCCTATAAAATCGGGACATCTGGTCACCCTAAATGGTGATATAAATACCTTAAGTATTCTAGTTTAAAAGCCCTTACCACCAGATGATAACCCTTACACTAAGGTGATCCTCCCTGTGCCAGTTAAATTAGCTTTATGGCCTTTCTATGCCAGCAGTGTGGCACAAAGATGCTGCACCCCACTGACTTCCTATAAAGTAACAATTATACACTTATAATTACTTTACATATGAACTGACAGGTAAATTTCCTTCAAATACAGGTTTATGTGAATGTTAAATATTTTTTCATAAAGTAAAAACACTTCATGTAGTTTCCCTTCTAATTCAGTTTCTTTGGGCATTCTGGGATTGTATAAATCGTTGTTTACAAATACCAATTGCTCAAAAGATTTTTCTAAAGTGAAATATTAATTAAAGACAGGCAAACACTCTTACTCCAAGGTCAGTGTAATGCCATGCTGATGCAAGCCTATTTTGTAAAAACCAACAACTGTTTAATCAAGCATACATAGAAAAGCAGCCAGGTTTTTAGACCTTTGACAGTGACGACCATGGAATGTTTTCATTTGTTACTGAGTGATGACTAACAGTTTTGCATGAGTAAGGGAGCCACTTTTAGTAAGGCAGGACAGGAAAATAAGAAGGTGTGTTCTGTTCTTGTCTGGTTATACAGCTGTTCCCCTGTTCATTATCCAAAGATAAATTCTATTGTGTCTGCACAGTGGAGTAAAAACCTTTTCAACTGTAAGCTCCCTCTTTTCTGACCCTATAGTTCTGTTCACTAGCATTAATCACTCAGCAATGATCTTGGGGAACCAACTCCGTGTTTATCTGAACATTTTGGATATTCCTGAAATATCTGGGAGAAATCAGGGACAGAAAATAACTGATACTTTTAAATATATATGTTTTGTTTAAATGATTATAAAACTTGAGGCCAAAATTTGCCTGGTCTTAAATTACAAGCTAAATTGCATGCAGTATTTATAGTGTTGTTAGCCCTGGTTAGTCTATAGGGTGCTCTAAATATCTGTCTAGGCAAGGTACACTGTTACAGCATGTACTAACTAAAGAAAAACCAAATGTATTTCCCTGAAGAATCAATTCAAAGTGAGAGAATATTTTTAATCCAATTTACATTTCACTGTATATACTTTTTGTTTGTTGTTCCTTTTTTGTATATTTTATGTCCTTTTATGTTAAGGTATGAATTTAAACAGATATAGTTATACCAGTAAAAGTCACCTTGTGGCCACTCTCATTCCAGTTTAAGGGCCTATTTTCAGTTAAGCATATATCTTTTCAGAAGGAGTTTAAGCTAAACTGATTAAAAAGCCATTCTTATTTTGGAATAAAAGTGTCCACACTAGGAATTAAACGAATATCGTTATACTGGTATAGTTATACCAGTACAGTATAACTGGCAAAACTTTCCAGTGTAGACAAGCCCTTAAATTGGAGATCTAAAAATCACTGAATCCAGTTTCACTTTCAGGTTCTTACTGCTGCAGTACTTGTTTCAAATGTTGCAGTGGAATGTTTATTTCTTTTAAAACAACTGTTTTCACTGGAAATTTTATATTGGAAACACTTGTATTGGTTTTACATTTTATGAAAGCTTGTTTTTACACTATTTAAATGTTGGCCCAAATTAAAGTTGACAGTGTTCCTTCAGTGTCTGGTGCTGAGCGTGACACTAAGTGCTGCTATGTATTAATTTATGTCTGTCTAGACAACAAACCAGGCAAAATGTCTGTCCAAGCACTTATATTAAATAGCATAAAAAAATTAAAGGATAGAAACCTGCATGCTTCAGGGTTTAATACAAATACTAATTGATGTTGGTTAGGTAGAAACTTCCCATGATTCCCATAAGTGTCCATTACAGGTTTCTTGCACTTTCCTCTGAAGCATCTAGTGCTTGCCACTGGAAGAGACAGATATCAACGTAGATGGACCATTGGTCTTAGCCTGTGTGGTGATTCCTATGCCCTTAATGATGTAGTTTAATTTATAATAGATCATCAATATTGTCTTAACACTACAGGAAAAATAAAATTATCAGTGCATGCAGAGCTATATAATAGAAAAGCTGTGCCAAACAAATAATGAAGTATCAAAATGCGTAGTCCAAAAGCATAAGAACATATAGTGCGAAAGATCAAAATCATACAATGTGAAACAGTTGGAATGCTTCACAGAAATAGTTCTAGTTTTCAGTAATTTTTGGAGAAGCCTCATTTTTATAAAAATATAGAGTGAAACACTCCTGTTAGAATAGAATTATTCCTCCACATGGAATACTAATCAATTTACACCTCAGTGAGGATTCTTTGAGCTTCTACAAGCTGCACATGAAGGTAGTGTGGTAAAACTTGACTTCTGTTTGACCGGGTGGTTAAAAGTTAATGATTTCTAAGTAATCTAGTTTGGATAAAAGTTGTTCATGGTGATTCATACTAAACAGCTTAAACCAGCACATTAACAAGAATTTGAAAAACTGCTGCACACACACATTTTAAAACAACAAAAGAGTTGCTGATACTTTTATGAACAGTATTCTACAAACATTTGCCTCAATTGCACCAAAATTAAAGAGGCTTGTGCCTGACAAATTCTGCACATTCATATTTGCCAGCTTTGGTGGTAATTTCAGAAATATTGCAAACGATATTTTTGCGAAGAGAAAATGACTGAGAAACTTCTGCAACGGAGAAGGTGGGATGAAAGAAAAACCCATCCGCTGGGAGCCATGGAATTGGCCTCGGGCTTGTTTTAAGAAAGGGAAGGAAAAATCAAAACAAACGGTGCCTGGCTGCCAGGAATGCACTGCCTGAGCTTTGGCACCGGCGACGCCTGAGAAGCGCACCGAGCAGTAAAGTGGCAAGGAGCTGGGCCTGGGGCTCCTTAGTCTGGATCTCCAGCAGCTGGGCCCCGTCGGGGGAGAGTTTCAGGCCCTGGGTGGCTTTTTTTCCATAGCTGAGCAGCTGGAGCCTGGAAGGAGTCTGCCGCCATCCGAGAAGAGAGGCAAAGGGTAGAACAACTTGGGCAGGGGAAAGGCGGCTGCGGCCAACAGGAAGAAGGGAGGAGAGAGAAAGAAAAGAAAAGAAAAGTGAAAGTCTCCAGCTAAGGAGCCCTACCCTGGCTGCAGGGAAGGGCGGGAGTGCGGAGAGGCTGGAAGCAGAGGGACAGAGTCGAGTGGAGGGGAGAGTCCAAGGGACACGGGGGTCAGGGGAACGGGAGGAGGCGTGGATGGAGGAGATGAGACTGCAAGGGAGGGGAAGGGGGAGAAATGGGCAACAGCGAGGAACGCGAGCGAAAGAGGGGACCCAGCCGGGGTGTGAGGGGAGGGGGAGAGGCTGGGCAGAAAGCGGCGGGGCGCTGACTCCGGCGCTCAGAGACGTTCTCCCGCAAGGCTCCCCGGCCCTGGCCCCTTCCTCCCCCGAGCCTCCTGGCCGGTGGCGGCCGCCAGCTCAGGCCCGGCCGCCCCTCCGGGGGGGGAATACCCGAGCCGTCACCAGGGCTCAGCGGGGAGGCGACCCCGAGTGGAGCTGGCCGGTTTTCGTGCGGAGGCAGCTCCCTCCCGCCGGGTCCCCGTAGAGGAAGCCGCTGGCTGGCCTGTGTGTGCGCTGGGAGCAGCTGGAGGCAAGGGGGAGGCTCCCGCCCAGCTGGGAGGGGGAGGGAGCCGCTCGGCAGCGCCAGCGCAGGCGGGAGGGGAGCGGGCTCGCGTCAGGGTGCGGGGCGGCTTGTTCTTCAGCCTCTCCCTGATGCCCGGCGTGACACGGGGAGAGCGCCCGGCCGAGCAGGCGGGAGACTGGACAGGGGGCGCTCGGGGGCTTCTCCTCTAGCAGCAGCCGACCCCCAGCTGAGAGGCAGCGCCTGGGGGTGTCCCCCTTTCGCGGGCGCCGGAACTCCCCGGCCGGGGACTCGACGAATCGCCCCGGCATGGGCGCGGGGACGCAGCAGCTCCCCTGGCTCCAGGCGGGAGACCGGCGAAGGATGCTCTGATCCTGGCTTGGCTTCGGCCATCCTCGTGATTTTGGGGCTGGGGGTTGCCCCCTGCCCCCGCCTCCGCCCCGCCTGCAGAGGCAGCTGAAGTCGGGATGAGCTGGGCTCCCAGTGGCTCGCCCGGGGTGGAAACCCCTTGAAGCTGCCTTCGCCTCCCGTGCCTAGAGCCCCTCTCTGTCGTGCGCCCTCGCCAGCCTTGGCCGAAGTGAATGGCCCCCGGTGGGTGTGCACCGCCTCACTGGCTCTGCAAGGGGACAATGCTAGCTGGGGGGGTGCTGGCCGGCTTCTCCGTGCTCAGCCTCCTCACCTACGGCTACCTGTCCTGGGACACCCTTGGATCTAGCCTGGAGGAAACAGAGACCACAAGGGCCAAGCTTGGAGAGGAGCCAGAGGCCAGCGCACCCACCTCTCCGCCTCACATCGTTTTCATCCTGGCTGACGATCAGGGATTCAGAGATGTAGGGTACCACGGGTCAGAGATCAGGACACCAACTCTGGATAGGCTGGCAGCTGAAGGGGTTAAACTGGAGAATTACTATGTTCAGCCTATGTGCACGCCTTCCAGAAGCCAATTTATCACAGGAAAGTAAGTTTACTACTTAATTCTTCTCACCTTCTTAAACTTAATGCGATAACCTCTTCCTCTTAAAGGCAGCACAAGCTCTCCCGTGATGAAGGTAATTAGATGTAAACTGATCTTATTTTATTTTGGGGGAAAATAACCTGTTGATTCACTTGAAAGTTTAATACATTTTTTCCCTTGGACAAAATAGACTTTTCCAGATTAGTTTTATTTATTTTACAATTTTACTTGGAATAAAGACCTGCACTCTGTAATCTTGTCAGACAATAAGAAATCAGCTGAATTACCCACTTAATATTGTAGGAATGGATTTTCCTTTATATACATATAAGTGCTAGTTGTCACTTAATATATTTTGGTATTATGCATTCAGTGATCATGTAGGTCAGTTATGTAACTTCCTTTGGGCAGATTGTACATGAGGTGACTTAAAGTCAAATTCTTTGTTGGTGAAGTAGAATGAATGTTCCAAGTTGTTTCCATATATATATTGCAATGTGCAAATTGTTGCTCTTCTCACAGTGAACCTTTCCTTAAGTGAAGTCTTTCTGTGGTGTAATAGGAGAGTACTATTGAATTTGAGCTATACACAAGCAGGGGGAATGTAGAATTTTGCAGGTATTTAAGCTGCAGTATCTCTCTTCTTACAATGTAATTGCCACTTTGAAAACAATTATCTATGGTGTCAGCAGAAAAGCTGCCACATGCAAAAATGGGGCTACAGCTGTCTGTCTTGTGCTACCTGGTAGTTTTAAAAAAATCTGTTAGGTAAGTAATCAATATAACCAATTTAATAGTGCTCTTGTTGGCACAACTGGAAATGAAAAAAAACCTTGATTTTTAACTAAAACAAGCAAGTGGCCTAAAGTCTTTCATTGCCATGTGAAAAAACTTGATTTGATATCTGCTCCCAATCTTCCATTTCCCAAACTTGCCAGGACAGGGTGTTCTGCAGGGAAACTCACCATCAAGGGTTCTCAAACTGTGGACCATATCCTAATAGTTTGTCTTGTAGACATCTACCCCCCTGGCTCACAGTAACATAACATCCTTTTAGCAACTAAAGTAGAGTTTGTATAGAAAAGTAATATTGGGTTAATCTTTCTTGTGTTTTTAGCTGCCTTAGCTGTAATGTAGCAACTGGAAAGAAGGAGCAGAGCCAGCACTATCTGATCAGCCAGTTCTCTGTAGACCACCAGCAAGTCTTCTGCAGACCACAGTTGGGAAACTACTGCTTTAAGAGGGGCATCTCATGCTGCACAACAGTGACTCACCCAGTCATGTAAAGAATGGCATTGTTGGGTTCCAAAGAAATCAGGGTGCTGTGCAAGCCTTTTTGAGATTTGTGGCAGTTAGAGAAGGAGAAATTGGCGCATCATCAGGGCAAAAGGAAGAATAACTAAGGGGAGAAATAAATAACTTAGTTTATTTTACCCTTCCTTTAAAACATCTAATGCAAGTAACTATTTTTAGGTTAATGAAAAAAGCGAAAATAAAATGGGCACATTTTTGGGAATCCTACTCTTTTAATCAGGTTGCAAGGAGAGAGAGACCCTGAAAATCTGCCTCTTTAATTTTGGAACCTTTTGGGTGGCAGGGGAGGAAGAGATTTGCTTACACTTCATTCTATTTACTTACAGACTGCTGGACTACCATTTTTTCTTTCTGCTTTACTTTCAGAAGAAGGAACAGTAAAAGGAAAAGACTGCTTTACACAAATGAGAAATAGGGGAAGGAAGTGGTTAGGAGAGGCTAGGTCTGGGCAAGATATTAACAATGTAGAGCCAGAAGAATATTGTCATCCCTCTTTTGTATAAAGATGGGTGCCAGAGGTGATATGTTATGATGCTGTCTGCATAGAGGTAAAATAAGGGCAAGGACTGGAATACATTAATGACAAAAGAAATAAACCAGTAAAAATTGCTCTCATAATTAAGTCCTTTGAAGTCCTCGAAGGGTTTTACTTTCCCTTTAAATTCTGTGCATAATGTCCCTTGATGCTGATGACTCAAGGTGAGATTGAAAGCCTGAGCCAGTGGGCTTAATGCCACAGGTGGTCTGCTCCCATGGTAGCTGCATTGGGGCCAAAGGAGGGAGATAAGGCAGTCAGCTTTCAGGAAGCAGGCTGCTTCTAGAGCTGCAGGTGCAGAACCAGGATTGCAACAAAGGACTGGGTGGATCTTAGAATTATAAAATTTTCTCTGACCTGCACTGCTCTTCAATTCAGCCCTGGAACTAACTTGATTCCTTCAAAAGGGCCCATTGCTAGTTTAGAAAACATTGCCTGTCAGATTGAAATTTCTAAAGATCTCTGTCTACTCTTGCTTTACTATTTGAGGTACTGCTAAGTTGAGTTGGACAGTGGCTTGTTTATGTTTGAGGTGTTGTCAAGTGGGTATAACTTTGCAGCAAATAAGTTGTGTAATAATAACAACAGTGTGATGCTGTTGTGAAAAAGGCTAATATCATTCCAGGCTGTGTTAACAGAATTGTTGGATGTAAGACATAAGAGGTAATTGTCCTGCTCTACTTGGCACTGGTGGGCCAATAGCTGGTACTGTGTCCAATTCTAGTCACCACACATTAGGAAAAATGTGGACAAATCAGAGAGTCCAGAGGAGAACAACAAAAATGATAAAAGGTTTAGAAACCTGACCTATGAAGAAAGGTTTAAAAAAAAAAAAGAAAACCTGGGCATGCTTAGTCTTGAGAAAAGAAGATTGAGGGGGGACCTAATAGTCTTCAAATATGTTAAGGGCTGTTATAAAGAGAAACTGATCAATTGTTCTCCATGTCCACTGAAGGCAGGACAAGAAGTAATGGACTTAATCTACAGCAATTAGGTATTAATAAAAACTTTCTAACTATAAGGGTAGTTAAGTTCCAGACTAGACTTTCAAGGGAGGTTGTGGAATCCCCATCATTGGAGGTTTTGAATAACAGGTTGGACAAACTCCTATCAGGGATGGTCTAGGTATACTTGGTCCTGCTTTAGCATGGGGACTGGACTTGATGCCCTTTTCAGGTCCCTTCCAGCCCTACATTTCTAGGATACTATGAATCAGAATATTTCAGGACACATAGCTTGCAGAACTAGAGCTAAGACAGAAGCTATCTTACTCGTGTACTGGTGAAAAGAAATCTAAAAATATGTACATCCCATGTGTTGGAATATCAATAAAATATACAGAGATAGGAATGTGTCACAGGAAAAGGCTGCAGTGAAATATTGCCATTTGACTGACTGCTACATTTAAAAAAAAAAAAAGGAAGAACTTGTGTAAACATCATAATTAGGAAATGCACTGTGACAGTCTGAAAATTGTTCTATTTTTGAAAATATTTTGACATTTAAGAAAAATGTAGGAAGACCATGGTATACAAGTAGGCCTTGATATATAGAATAGTGCAGATGACCTAAAAATTGGAAATATTTGAGATTTTTTTTTTGTATAAAGTGTGTGTACATATGAGTAAGTTGAACAAATAGTACAACATGCAGTACTTGGTTTAGTCAGACGTGGTACTGCTACCGACTTCCTATTAAAACCAAGGATTACTTTGAAACATGCAAAATACAGTTTGCCGATAGTCTTTTTTTGAGAAATATCAAAATATTGGAATCAAGAGAAGGAGCCTTTCTTTGGATAAAGTATTGCTGAGGTATGAAGCCTTTGGAGGTGATGAGTGTGGTGAATGTCACCTGGTACAGCCAAGCAAATGGGCAGGTATGTGCTTGAGTGAGGTGGTGATGTATTTGCTCTGTCAATAGCCTATTTAATAAAATAATTAGAAAATTAAAATAGTACTGTAACGATGCTGCCTCTGGTGGGACACTTCTGAGAAAGTCAATTCAGGACAAATTGCTGAAAGCCGGGCAGTTACAGCCCAAGGCTGGGGTTCCTTTGCACACCAAGGCAAGGCAAACCAAACCAACCATAGAGGACTTTGGTTTTACCCCACTGGATAACCATAAGTCACACAAGCAATTCCCTTAGACACTCCAGTTTCCCAGTATCACCACCAGCACCACTCATTATGGGGATGAATGGTTATGAAAACCAATACCCCAGTAAAAGAAAAAAGGTTGTCCCGATCCCAAAGGACCAAGCCCCAGACCCAGGTCAATATACAAATCAGATCTTACCCACAAATCCTTTAGAATCTAAAGGCTTATTCATAAAAGGAAAAAGACATAGATGAGTGCTAAAATTGGTTAAATGGAATTAATTACATACAGTAATTGCAAAGTTCTTGGTTCAGGCTTGTAGCAGTGATGGAATAAACTGCAGATTCAAATCAGGTTTCTGGAGTACATCCACAGCTGGGATGGGTCATTCAGTCCTTTGTTCAGAGCTTCAGTTTGTAGCAAAGTCCCTCCAGAAGCAAGAAGCAGGATTGAAGGCAAGATGGAGGCGTTTTCAGAGCCTTTTTATATTTTCTGCCTGTGGGAGGACACCTCTTTGTTCTTACTGTGGAAAATCCCAGCAGCAAGATGGAGTCTGGAGTCACATGGGCAAGACACATGTCCATGCATGACTCAGTTTGCAGGCTGACCCCATTGTTTACATATTAGTTTGAATGTTCCCAGGAAAGTTCAGATGTGGACTGGCATCTCCCAAAGTCCATTGTCCATTAAGTGTTTCTTGATTGGGCACTTACTGAGAATAGTCTCTTCTCAAGAAGCTGACCAAATGCTTCACTGAAGCTTCTTAGAATCAAAACACATTGAGATGCAAGTACATAGCCAATATTCATAACTTTAACTATAAAAATGACACACACATACAGACAACATAATCATAACCAGCAAACTACAATCTTCCCAGAGACACCTCACACGACAACCTCTGTATAATATTTGCTGCAAATATATAACAGTGGTTGCAACAATGATTTATACGGTTACAGTTCATATTAATAATGTCACCAGTACAGTACTATAATTAGAAAAAAGTAATTTATTTATAAGTATAATAGATTCATAAGCTGTGTGTGTTTTTGGAGGCAAAGGTCACTATTTGCATTTCCTGTGCTGTATCTATGTAGTTGGTTGAAGACCATGGCACTTGCCACCTTTGGCCTAGATAATGCATTGGAATATGCTAGTCTGGTCCCTTGAGAGTCTCTTGACATCCATAGGACTTGGAGTTCCCACTAGTCCATTTGGAGGGCCAGAGAGTACTGTGGCAACCAAATATTGGATAGAATGCCTATGATTCATCTGACAAAGTGGGTATTCACCTACGAAAGCTTATGCTCCAATACGTCTGTTAGTCTATAAGGTGCCATGGGACTCTTTTTATGAATCACAGAAACTCTGCACTGAGCTCAAGAATGAGCTTTGCCTTATGGGGGCCAGTCCTTTTGCGGACTTCTTCTGCTCAGTGGGTAGAGGTATGTGCGTCTAAAGCCAAAGATGTTGAGGTCTCCTTTCTGTGTCCTTGTATGTATCTTTAGGTGATAACTGTAGTGTCTATCTGTATGCATTGAGTAAGAGTTCCTGGAAATAAGGGAGGGAGAGAATTAAAAAAAAAAAAAAAAAAAGATGAATTGAAAGAATTCCTTTTCTTGTGGTGTTCTGTTCCTCTACTGTCCTCTGTTGTTTGTGCAGCCAGTAATGTCCAGTTAATGGACTCCTGAACTCTAAAATGCAATATACTCGTAAGATATCAGGAGTCTGTTAGTATCACTTTATTTCTAATGCATCACCAAAAAAAAAAATACAAATAAACACATAATGGAGCAAAGCATAGGGTGGACTGGTGCCTGGTTTTCAACCAGAAAGTCTGGTCGAAAAGGGGACTTGACAGTGTTCAGTTAGATCTACTGACTGGTTACCCAAAGTCCTGGTACTGCGAGCGGTGGAGGCACTGGGTCATCACCTGATCCAGCCCCTATTCAGCTGGGGCTGCTTCCTACCTTTCTCGGGCGGCTGCAGCTCCCAGCCCCAGCTCCACAGGCAAGTCCCTCCTGACCCGGGGTGGGGGGGGTGGGTGAGGGGAAAAGCAGCAAGCGACGGAGGGGAGAAGAGGAGTGGATGGGGCACAGACTTGGGGAAGGGGTGGGGCTTTGTGGGGAATAGGTAGGGCAGGAGTGGTGTCTCTGGGGTAAGAGGCGGGGTTGGGGAGGTTCCGGCACTCCTGCTGGAGAGTCCGGTTTTTAAATATTACCAAATTGGCAACCCTAGCAAAGCAGCATATAAATATGAAAGATTAGCAAACATAGGGAAGGACTGACTAGCAGTGTGGAGTGTGATATGCAATCATATTTTTCATGCATCAGTTTTTCATTATACTTATAAGAACATTGTCTGGTAGTTTAGGCCCAAAACTTGCAACCGAAATTTGGCAGCATTGTATAGGATGCAAAATCTATACCTAATTAGAAAGGTGAAACTGATTGATCAAATTTTCATTGTCCAAGATGTGTGAAATTAAAAAAATGAATGAAACAGTACAAATGGTAAAAAGTAAATTACACTTTAGAAATCTTCTAATTTTAAACAAAGAAATGTATTGTTAATAACATTGGTAAGGAACTTTAAATTTGTAATTTTGAATCTGACTTTTTTTCTCAAACCTGAGAAAATCATTTTGGAAAAAAGAAATGATTTTGTGTGACAGAAGTATCAGCATACAAAGTGCATTGTAGACAGTAAGTATGGGATCTATAAAGACTTGCAAATGCACTTCATAGTCTATTAATTCAATACTCAACATCCTAGCACATGTCTATTTGGTAATTGATCATGTGTACTTCTGATATTAATAGTAAACTGATGAAGGAATAAACATTGGTAGGTTCTCATGATCAAAGCTCTGGTATTTGAATGCATCTTCCCTAAAAAAGACCCTTTGAAGTGAATCAACACTCAGGCAATTCAGTTATGTTTCCTGGGGAAAAAAAATGGCCTGGAAAGGACGCTGATTATCTAGATGCACAGTGAAAAAGACACTCATTGTATCACCCAAAAGATCTAAGATAGTTTGGGGCTTAAAACTGGGAAAACTAAATTCAAATGCTAGTAGAGTACTTTTCATGTGATAGAAGTAGCTAGTGGTCAACCTTACATACTGCAGCTTAGAAGAGGAAAAATGCGCAGTTTGCAACTCTGTTATTTCTTGCATTTTGTAACAATGATCTCAATCAAGATTCCAGATTTTTGTTGTTTTTGTTTTAATTTTGTTTTAAATCTGTTCTTTTGTTATTTTAATAGCTTGTGTTTCCATGTACAAGTTTGTAATGTTAAGGCACCTGCCCATGTTGGAGTAAATTTGTGCTAAAATGTTTAACAGTGTATAGAGGTATTTGAACATATGTCACTCTAAATTTATAACTATTGTGCAAATTCAGTGGAAACTTGTTTATATTCATTGTTTTCCTGCTGCCTATTTAGACCTGTTATATCTGTAAAGAAATGCAGACTACAGAGAGATTTAGTGAATTAAGTAAATGGTTATAGTAACAATTTTATTAAAATATGCAATATATGTGCACAAAATATTATAATCAAAATATGAGACATCAAAAATTGATCATATTCTTTATTCCCACATACCAAGACACACAAGTATTTCACTGAAAAATAAGCCATCATATTTGGGGAGTTAAGGTTTTTTTGTTAAATTTAGATTAAAACTTTTAGCAAAATAATGCAGTAATAATATTTGTGTGTTAGGAAGTTAATTATTATTTTCATTTAGTTTTTGTGTCAAAGTTCATTGCTTTTGGTAGAATCTGGTAATTTTCCTGAGAAAGCTAAAATATTAAAATTTACTACTAGCTCTCACAGCTTGGTATGTATCAGCAGTTGCATCTTCAATTCATGCTATGTTGTATTGCTTTCCCCCTTGGTCTATCCAAATTCTTAATCAACTGCAATTACTAGCAGTGCCAGCATCTGCTGCACCCTTACTTGTCTTTTGAATACTCACAATTTTAATACGATTAGATTTTTATTTTCAATGAAGGGACCATTTTCTCATCATCATTGATTAATATTCATATTTGCAGCCTCTTGGCAATGCTGGGTTTACAGTGGCGCCATGGAGCCGGGCCCATGCTCAGAAGGGGCGCCAGCTGGCTCTGCTTGCATTGTGCCCTGAGACCCTGCCAGCCCGCTGGCTCCTCCCACCCCACCTACCACTGCTCCTCTCGGCCTGCCCGCCAAGGGCTCCTCTTCACCCCCTGGTGCCACCCGCCAGCTTCTCTCTGCCCCCTGGCCAGATCCCAGTACACCTCCGGCTCCAGGCAGTCTCTGCTTCCCACCACCGTGGGGCCCCACCAGTCTTGTGTGAGGGGGCTTGGTTGGGCCCCTCCAGGCAAGTGGGTCCTGAGGGAGCCCAGCTGGGTCAGGCCCTGGCCTGGCTGGTTGCACCACTCCCAAAGGGCTGGAGCGATTCCCTGCCCCGGAACCAGCCGTGCTGCACTGGCAGCTCAGCCCGACAGACAGTTGCCTCCCAGCAGGGCCGGTGAATGTGGCCGGGAGGCAGGGTATGGGGAAGGGGGTGTCTGGAGGGGAGGGGGAGCCGGGCTGTGAGGGGGTAGGGAAGATCTGTGTGTTGGGGCACTAGGGAATGGGGGTTGGGGTGCTGGGCAGTTGTGGTGGACTGTGGGCAGGGGGCGCTGGGCAGGGGCGGTGGTGTGCAGGGCACTGTGCATAGTGGGTCCGGGGTGGGGGGGTTCTGACATAAGGAATTGGAGGGCTGTTCCAGTGTTGGGTGGGGGGGGGTTCTGTGGCGTGGCATGGACCCACCCCCGAAGAGAAGGGGCATGCTGGCAGCCCAGGACTGGTCAGGCCACTGTGCGTTTGTAAGGTGACCAGATAACAAGTGTGAAAAATCGGGACGGGGTGGGGGGTAATTGGCACCTATATCAGAAAAAGTCCCAAATATTGGGACTGTCCCTATAAAATCAGGACATCTGGTTACCCCTATGCGTCTGGCAACTGCCAGTTTGTAAATAGTGCCCTTGCACTGGGCTGGGCAGACATGCCATGCCCCCGTCCAGCCGCTCGCCCCAGGGCCCGCCCCAGGGCCCACCCCAACCCCCACCCCCATGCCATGCTCCATGTGGGGGCACACAAATATGTTTGGCACTGGGCCCACAAAAGGTTAATCCGGCCTGTCTCTTGGTATCCCTGCTTATGTTTGTTTAATGTATGGTAAAACATAATGAGATAACTTCACCAGACCAGATACTGCAGCTATCTTAAGATATATATAAATATACCGAGAACATATCACAGCTGAACATATCACAGCTTGTTGCTATTTTAAAGCTGTGTAAGGTCTATACTGGCCATACATGGGATGAGCTTACTTTCCTTATATTGATGTTTTGCCACTAACACATGTGAATATGACAGTGACAAGTGTCCCTTTGGCTGTGGGCCAATACAGTCTCTCAGGAGAGAGCATGTAAAATTGATTTTAGTGTAATTTTTGGCTAATCAGCTACCCAGTTTATAGAAATTGTCTTAATTAAAACCCAGTACAGAGAACCAGAGACCTCAGGGGATCTTCGTGTCTCTAAACTAAACTGATGGCCTCACACTCCATATGAACAGTTCAAGAAAGAAATTAATATAATACTTGTAAATTGTTGCCCCTTGAAGTTCATATAAAGGTGCCTGAACGATTGAAATCTGATTAAAATTACTTTTGACTTTTCTCTATGACCTGTGATGCAATTGTTTAAATATTGAATTTGGGAATTTTCTGTACTTCGTGGCTCATAATAAATGAGTGAACCACTTTTCTAGTTCTATTGGGAGTGTGTAAACTAGTTGTCAGGCAATCACCTATTTATGAATGTAGGTAATTGTATGGTTCTCATCACCATAATATCTGGCCGCTGGTCAAAAAGGAAGTCCCTGGTAGAGCTGGGAACCGAATCTAGATTCTAGACTGTCTGAGTTGTAGTCCCATGTCTTAAGAACAAAATTGTCCTTTCTTATTTGAAATGACTATCAGAAAAAATGTTAAGTGAAGAACAGGGATAATAAATTCCTTCAGTATGCTATGGGCATGTAGGCCTACATTTTTAACCCAAAGGCCAGACACCAATATACAGAAATCACATGGACAAAATTGTACCTGCACAGTTTCATGATTAATACATCTATTTGTGTTAGATGTTCACACAAATAAGAATACACTGTTTTACAAATGGACTTCTGGCCTCTGGTTTGCTACATCTGACCCATACTATATATATTTATTTTGATTTATAAACATTAAGTGCCTATTACACATACTGGGCACGTCAAAAAAAATTAAAATTCATCAAGCAAACAAACAAAGTGTTCCCACAAATCCCATCTTACACAAAGAAAAAGAAAACCCAGCAAGTTGGCAAAAATCCTTTTCAGGTCTGACTTCCCCTTCATACTTCAGCCAAATCTTTAGCAAAAGGGATGGATGGGCTTGCAGTGTGCGTGGAAGGTCAACAGTTTCAGTCTTCTCTTGTATCCATATGCACACACACATGAAAATTGTGTACACACAAAGAGGTGCACATGTAAAAGGAAGACCCTTCAAAAATGTGGTTCATAAATGTTTATTCAGTTCTATCAATGTTCACCATTGCGATAAATGTTGCGTTAGAGCTCATATTGTGGTAGCACTTGTGGGGCTCATATGGTGAACACCTGAAAATCTACAGAGGATCTCTAGTTAATTTTATAGGGACTCCTGAAATTTCCAGTGGATGATCCAAGGGGACGATCAGATGTTGAAAAGTGTCAGATTTCTTTCTGCTTGCTATTAAAATAGCCAGAAACTTCAATGCCAGAAAATCTCTCCATTGCATAATAATTGCACCAAATAAATATATAGTTATAATTAAACTATATCAGCAAGTATTTAGCCTGAGTTTTTATTTTATTTTGAGAAGATCCTCTGGCATCAGCCCCATTTTTCCTTTCAGTTCCATTCTTACTCCAATGTGCCCTGTATAGCAGCTCTCCTCAAGGTGGGCAGGATGTGCAGGTTCCTGAGTCATGCATCTTATTTGTCCCTGAGTATCACATCTAATTTATGCATGAGGGCTTCCCAGAGTTTTGTTTAGAGCCCACTGAGCCCTGGTCTACACTACGAGTTTAGGTCAACTTTAGCAGGATTAAATCGAATTAAGCCTGGACACGTCCACACGACGAAGCCCTTTCTTTCGACTTAAAGGGCCCTTTAAACCGGCTTCTTTACTCCACCTCCGACGAGGGGATTAGCGCTAAAATCGGCCTTTGCGGGTCAGATTTGGGGTAGTGTGGACGGAATTCGACATTATTGGCTTCCGGGAGCTATCCCACAGTGCTTCATTGTGACCGCTCTGGACAGCACTCTCAACTCAGATGCACTGACCAGGTAGACAGGAAAAACCCCGCGAACTTTTGAATTTCATTTCCTGTTTGCCCAGTGTGGAGAGCACAGGTGACCACGTGGAGCTCATCAGCACAGGTAACCATGATGGAGTCCCAGGATCGCAAAAGAGCTCCAGCATGGACAGAACGGGAGGTACGGGATCTGCTCGCCATATGGGGAGACGAATCAGTGCTAGCTGAACTCCGTAGCAGTAAACGAAATGGCAAAATATTAGAAAAGGTCTCAAAGGCCATGAAGGACAGAGGCCATAACAGGGACGCACAGCAGTGCCGCGTGAAAATTAAGGAGCTAAGGCAAGCCTACCACAAAGCCAGAGAGGCAAACGGAAGGTCTGGGGCAGAGCCGCAAACATGCCGCTTCTACGCGGAGCTGCATGCCATTCTAGGGGGTGCAGCCACCACTACCCCAACCGTGTGCTTTGACTCCGTCAATGGAGAAACATGCAACAGGGAAGCAGGTTCGGGGTACGTGGAAGATGATGATGATGAAGACAATGAAGATAGCTCACAGCAAGGAAGCAGAGAAACCGGTTTCCCCAACAGCCAGGATATGTTTATCACCCTGGACCTGGAACCAGTAACCCCCGATCTCACCCAAGGCGTGCTCCCAGACCCTGAGGGCACACAAGGGACCTCTGGTGAGTTTACTTTTGTAAATATTACACATGGTTTAAAAGCAAGCATGTTTAATGATTGATGATTAATTTGCCCTGGCAATCACGGCCAGTACAGCTACTCGAAAAGTCTGTTAACGTGCATGGGGATGGAGTGGAAATCCTCCAGGGACGTTTCCAGAAAGCTCTCCTTCATGTACTCCCAAAGCCTTTGCAAAAGGTTTCTGGGGAGGGCTGCCTTATCCCGTCCGCCATGGTAGGACACTTTACCATGCCAGGCCAATAGCACGTAGTCTGGAATCATTGCATAAAGCATGGCAACATATGGTCCCGGTGTTTGCTGGCATGCAGACAACATCCATTCCTTATCTCTCTTTGTTATCCTCAGGAGAGTGATATCATTCACAGTCACCTGGTTGAAATGGGGTGATTTTATTAAGGGTACATTCAGAGGTGCCCGTTCCTGCTCGGCTGAACAGAAATGTTCCCCGCTGTTAGCCATGCGGTGGGGGGAGGGGTGAAGGGGTGAAGGGATCATCCCAGAGAATTGGGTGTGGTAGGGGGAGGGGTAGTTGGGTTTGTGCTGCATGTTAACCTGGAAACCCCAGCCCCTCCTTTTACATTGCAAACCCATTTTAAATGGCCAACCCAACGGGTCCTTGGTATGGGAAATGAGGGCGCTACTGTTTGAAGCCATTCCCACATGTTATGAGGGTTAAAAAAGCCAAAAGACTGTGGCTTACCATGGCTGCCTGCAAGCCGAATTCTGTTGCCTGGCACTGCTTGAATGATCTCTCACACCAAACCGGCAGGTCCTCAATATAAGAGGAAAAATGCAACCTTGTAACGAAAGCACATGTGCTGTGTAATGTGAACAGCAAAATTTAACATGAAAGAGTGTACCCATTGTTCTCTAAAATCTGTCTTTTTTTAACCACCTCTCCCTTGTCCTCAACCAGCTGCAAATGTTTCTCCTTCGCAGAGGCTAGCAAAGATTAGAAGGAGAAAACGGCGGACTCGGGGTGATATGTTCACGGAGTTCCAGATGTCCTCCCATGCTGAAAGAGCACAGCAAAATGCGTGGAGGCAGTCAATGTCAGACTACAGAAAAGCACAATATGAACGAGAGGAGAGGTGGCGGGCTGAATCGCGGGATGAACAGAGCAAGTGGTGGGCTGAAGATGATAGGTGGCGTCAGCTTGCAGACAGAAGGCAAGAGTCGATGCTCCGGCTGCTGGAGCATCAAACTGATATGCTCCAGCATATGGTTGAGTTGCAGGAAAGGCAGTCGGAGCAGAGACCGCCGCTACAGCCCCTATGTAACCAACAGCCCTCCTCCCCAAGTCCCATTGCCTCCTCACCCAAGACGCCCAAGAACACGGTGGGGGGGCCTCCTGCCACCCAGTCACTCCACCCCAGATGATTGCCCGAGCATCAGAAGGCTGGCCTTCAATAAGAGTTAAAGTTTTAAACTGCAGTGTGTCCTTTTCCTTCCATCCTCCCCCACCCCTCTCAGGCTACCTTGGCAATTATCCCCCTAGTTGTGTGATGAATTAATAAAGAATGCATGAATGTGAAGTAACAATGACTTTATTGCCTCTGCAAGCGGTGCTCGAAGGGGGGAGGGGTTGGTTTACAAGGAAGTAGAGTGAACCGGGTGGGGGGGGCGGAGGGTTAATCAAGGAGAAACAAACAGAAGTTTCACACCGTAGCCTGGCCAGTCACAAAACTCATTTTCAAAGCTTCTCTGATGCGCACCGCGCCCTGCTGTACTCTTCTAACCGCCTTGGTGTCTGGCTGCGTGTAATCAGCGGCCAGACGATTTGCCTCAACCTCCCACCCCGCCACAGATGTCTCCCCCTTACTCTCACAGATATTGTGGAGCGCACAGCAAGCAGCAATAACAATGGGGATATTCTTTTCGCTGAGGTCTGAGTGAGTCAGTAAGCTGCACCAGCGCGTTTTTAAATGTCCAAATGCACATTCCACCACCATTCGGCACTTGCTCAGCCTGTAGTTGAACAGGTCCTGACTACTGTCCAGGCTACCTGAGCCATGGCATTAAGGGGTAGGCTGGGTCCCCAAGGATCATGATAGGCATTTCAACATCCCCAACAGTTACTTTCTGGTCTGGGAAGAAAGTCCCTTCCTCCAGCTTACGAAACAGAGCAGAGTGCCTGAAGACGCGAGCATCATGTACCTTTCCTGGCCATCCCACGTTGATGTTGGTGAAACGTCCCTTGTGATCCACCAGGGCTTGCAGCAGCATTGAAAAGTACCCCTTGCAGTTTATGTACTCGGTGGCTTGGTGCTCCGGTGCCAAGATAGGGATATGGGTTCCGTCTATCGCCCCACCACAGTTTGGGAATCCCATTGCAGCAAAGCCATCCACTATGGCCTGCACGTTTCCCAGAGTCACTACCCTTGATATCAGCAGGTCTTTGATTGCCCTGGCAACTTGGATCACAGCAGCCCCCACCGTAGATTTGCCCACTCCAAATTGATTCCCGACTGACCGGTAGCTGTCTGGTGTTGCAAGCTTCCACAGGGCTATTGCCACTTGCTTCTCAACTGTGAGGGCTGCTCTCATCCTGGTATTCTGGCGCTTCAGGGAAGGAGAAAGCAAGTCACAAAGTTCCATGAAAGTGCCCTTACGCATGTGAAAGTTTCGCAGCCACTGGGAATCGTCCCACACCTGCAGCACGATGCGGTCCCACCAGTCTGTGCTTGTTTCCCGGGCCCAGAATCGGCATTCCACGGCATGAACCTGCCCCAGTAACACCATGATTTGCACATTGCTGGGGCCCATACCTTGTGTGAGGGCTGTGTCCATGTCAATTTCCTCATCACTCTCGTCACCGTGCTGCAATCGCCTCATCGGCTGGTCCTGGTTTTGCTTTGGCATGTCCTGGCTCTGCATATACTCCAGGACAATGCGCGTGGTGTTCATAGTGCTCATAATTGCCACGGTGATCTGAGCAGGCTCCATGATCCCAGTGCTATGGCGTCTGGTCTGAAAAAAGGCATGAAACTGATGGAGGGAGGGAGGGGCGACTGACGACATGGCGTACAGGTACAGGGAATTAAAATCAACAAAGGTGGCTGTGCATCAGGGAGAAACACAAACAACTGTCACACAGAATGGCCCCCCCCAAAGATTGAACTCAAAACCCTGGATTTAGCAGGCCGTTGATTTCACGGAGGGAGGGGGAAGCAAATGAATACATCTATTTTTTTACTTCTTAAGCTAGCAGCAGACTGTGCAGCATGACTGATAGCCCTCGGCATCTTCTGGGTGCTTGGCAGAAGATACTGTACTATGATTGCTAGCCATCATCGTCAAGACTGCACCGTCTACTGCCAAAAGGCAATTAGCTGCTGCTGTATAGCAATGCAGTACCACGTCTGCTGGCACCCAGATGACATATGGTGACAGTGAGCTGAGCTGAGCGGGCTCCATGCTTGCCGTGGTATGTTGTCTGCACAGGTAACCCAGGTAAAAAGGCGCGAATCAATTGTCTGCCATTGCTCTGATGGAGGGGGAGGGGCCTGATGGCATGTACCCAGAACCCCCCGCGACACTGTTTTGCATCATGAGACATTGGGATCTCAACCCAGAATTCCAATGGGCGGCAGAGACTGCAGGAACTGTGGGATAGCTACCCACAGTGCAACACTCCGGAAGTCGACGCTAGCCTCGGTACTGTGGACGCGGTCCGCTGGCTTCGTGCACTTAGAGCATTTTATGTGGGGACACACACAATTGACTGTATAAAACCGATATCTGTAAAACCGTCTTCTATAAATTCGACCTAATTTCGTAGCGTAGACATACCCTGAGTAGCAGCTGGAGAATTGACAAGATTCTGAATGAAGACAGTGGAGGAGAAAAAAAATCTGGAAAGACCTAGCATATCACTCTTCTGCTCCTGCTGTGGAGGAATTACTAACTGTCATATCTAGTTTATTATCTCATTAGTTTTGGTTTAGTGAGTTCCATATCTGAGGCGAGGTCTACACTACAAGCTCAGATCAGGATAACTACATCACTTAGGGGTGTGAAAAGTTCACACCCCTAAGCGATGTAGTTATGCTGTCCTAACCCCCTGTGTAGATAGCACTATGTCAACAGGAGGACTTCTCCCGTCAACATAGCTACCACCTCTCACGGAGGTGGATTAACTACACCTACGGGAGAAGCTTTCCCATTGGCATAGTAGCATTTTCATTCAAGTGCTACAGTGGTGCTGCTGCAGCGCTGTACGTGTAGACAAGCCCTTAATGTCCTGTATAAAAAAAATATTATATTTTGTAACAATTGCAAAGTTACAAATACCTTATTTTGGAAAATAGATTTTTTGACCTCAGTGTAAAACCTAGTTGCTTATACATTTAATCTTTTTTAATATCTAAGAACCTATATGTGTAAATGTCCCTTGAACGAAGAATGCTTTAATTTCTTCTAACAGCAAGTTTAATTAATTGGGCTATTCTTGCTTTCAGTTGATGGCCTACTCTCTGTTCCACAATTTAGTTGGGGCTTTTCAGAGTGTTTTAAAAGGAAAGCTTTTTATCAAACATATGGTGAGAATCAGAAACTCCTAGTTGCCTACAGTGAATTAACTATTAAAACAGCCAGGCTTGTCCTCGTCCTCTCTGACTTGATTGCTTTTGGTTTGGAAAATGGAAGAGATCAATAGGGCAGGAATTTGGGAAAGTAACATATTGCTGAAAATGGCAACACCTCTATAAGATTAACAGGTGCCCATTCTTAAGATTATCCTCTGCATTTCAGATTTATGTATGCTAGCCTTTCCCACCCTTCATGGATATTCTCCAGGGGTGTCCCGACTCTACAAAATAACATCCAAAATATGCTGTGTTCCACCAGCAGCTGGATTTGGATTTGAGTTTGTGTGAATTTATGTGTGCCTGGAGAATTCCCTCTTTCATTTGAAGATACAAACCAAAACTTATGCTGACCAGTCTTTTTTTTTTTTTTATGATATCCAGGTTCTCCAAAATACTATGATGACACGTACTATTTTAAGAAACTGAAAAAATAGACAAAGCTGCACCATTAGCAGAATTATTGAAATTTCTGGATCTTGGGGGAACATTTTCTTATTTTTAAATATTTTTCCTCTTCAGATAGATTTTTCCAATATTATGAATACATAAATCTTAAGAGGCGGGTGGTGGGGAAATGAAATAGTTATAAAAAGAAAAATCTATTGTCAAGTCTGGTATAATTTGTGCCTTTCCTGATCTGAATTGTTCTTGCTATTGTAAACCTTGAAGAGTTTCATGTTGTGTGTTCTGTGCTACATGACAGCCTAGAAATGGGGACTATTTAGATTTCTGTGGATTATGAAAGATTCTTTCAAAAAGGAGTTCAAAGCCATCATTGAGGCTTGTGTGCAAGCAACACCCTTGTTCACATTTTAGACTAAGGAAAATGGGAAGGTGGACATGCAGCTCACTTGCTGGGCTGTCAAGTTGGAAGAAGCCCTGATGCATTTTTTTAGGCTGTGGGAGAAGCAGAACTGCATTCATGTATGTTGTGGGTAGTATTTGCACCATAATCTTTTTCAATTCTTGTGGTGTTTTTTGTTGCAATAAACAAAAAAATAAGCTTATTTGTAGTTATTGTTTATTTGATTATCTTTCTCTTTAATTTCTATCAACCAGTGCAGTAACTCAGTAGGCAACATCTTATCCTCAGATAAGATCAGGGTCTGATTCAGCACTAGGCTAGTCCAGCTTTATGATAGAGTAAATCCAGTTACATGACACAAAAGAGGAGCCATCAGTTCTGAATCAGGTACTTATTGTTTATAATGAGAAAGTAAATTAGCATAATAGACAAGTATACAGAAAACTTCCAAACTAGAGGTTCAGCCCAGTTCTATAACCCCGGGGTGTAGAGTCCTAGCTTCTCAAACGCTTTTTCCTCCCTCCATCTGCCTAGCAGCCCTTCCCTGGTGACATTGAGAGTGAAGCTGAGCTGGTATTTACTCCTTGTTCGCTGGATGTTATATTGTGCAACATTACCCCATATCTAGCAATAAACTTTTATTTAAGATAATTTTGGTTAATTGTGTAGACTGTGAAACTGGACACAGCTGTTATTAGGTGCTGTAAAAATGTGGAAACTGATTTCTGAACCATAAGAGAGAAGGAAGCAGAAAGGGATGAATTATTTGGGCAAGGGAGGGAGGCATAAGACTGGAAATTGTGATTTCTTTTCCCCTTCTCAAACAATACTGCAAAGAAGTAGTGTGAAGTGAGTGTGGGCTACTGTGTATTCCTGAAAAATTTCAGCTGCACCCCTTACTTGATGCAATTATGCATTAGTGTTTGTGGTTTTTCTGAGTGGTAGCCGTGTTAATCTGTATCAGCAAAAAGAATGAGGAGTACTTGTGGCACCTTAGAGACTAGTTTAGTCACAAGTACAGTAGCTCCTCACTTAAAGTCATCCTGTTAACGTTATTTTGTTGTTACGTTGCTGATCAATTAGGGAACATGCTCCTTTAAAGTTGTGTAATGCTCCCTCTAGCGTTGTTTGGCAGCTGCCTGCTTTGTCTACTGCTTGCAGGAAGAGCAGCCCGTTGCAGCTAGCTGGTGGGGGCTTGGAACCAAGGTGGACTGCAGCCCCCTATCAGCTCCCCCCTCCCCTAAATTCTCTGTGCAGCAGCTGCCTGCAGTTCAGCTGTGTCCCTCCCCCCACTGCCAGGTGTTGCTCCTGACCTCTGCCTTGGAGCTGCTCCCCAAGACTCCTGCTTGCTGTGCGGGGCGGCGGGGGAGGGAAAGAAGGGGGGAGCTAATGTCAGGGTGTCCCCTTCCCCCCTGCTCCTGCACCCCACTTATCCCATCTTCCATAGAGCGGGGGGGACACACCAGGGCTCAGGAGGGAGGGAGCTTGCAGCAGTTGTGGTCTCAGCAACCTGATCTAATTAACAAGGCAGTGTACTTAAAGGTGAAATGCGCATATCTCCCTCCATTCCTGCTGCCTTGTAGTGAGAGAGTTAACCCTTGAATGCTCAGCCAATTGCTAGTTCATTATTTAGCAGTAAGGGAAATATCCCACCCTCTGACTCCTCCACCTCAACCAAGCTTCACAATCATCATCACTGTGTACCAGTATTAAATTGTTTGTTTAAAACTTAGTGTGTGTGTGTATGTATATATATATATATATAGTCTTTTGTCTGGTGAAAAAAATTTCCCTGGAACCTAACCCCCTCATTTACATTAATTCTTATGGGGAAATTGCATTCGCTTAACATCATTTCACTTAAAGTCGCATTTTTCAGGAACATAACTACAACGTTAAGTGAGGAGTTACTGTACTCCTTGTTCTTTGTGTGTTTTCTGTCTTCTTTTATTCTGTTTTCATTATGGTGTTATCATAATCCAGAATTCATATGTAGGGGGAAACTAACCTTTCTCTCTGTGTGTAGTGTACATAGAGAAAAGGTTTTCCTTTATTTTATTTTAATTTATATTTCCTGCTTTGAAATAGGGCTTATATTTGCCCTATTTTTGTTACTGTAAGTAATTCTCTTTATTCTTACCAGAAGTCTGTCTTTCTGATGTAATGAAGAATGATTTGACCAAGACTCCTCAGCCATCAGTATTAAATATATGTATGTTGTAATGCTACAAACCATGAGATTTTACTGAAATGATTAAGATCATGTGTAATACTGTTTGTCACTGTTTCGGCCCGGTTTGAATCTTGACTCTCTTTGAGGCTTCACTTTATATCCTTTGGCAGTAATTGGCCCTACTGAAACTGCATATGGCAACTCTTAAGATTTTGTTTTGACTCTAATTCTTTTTTTGTGTCTGTGTTGCCATCTGGTACAGTTGTCATGTGTCATGAATTAAGCTTCCATTGTAAGAGGAATTATGCTTGAATTTTTTTTATCCCTTCTGTCTGATCCTGATATTTTACTGTCTGGTTGAAATGTAGTTTTGGAGGACCCTGCCTCAATCTAGCCCAAATTGAATTGCTGTAGATTGGCACAAAACAGTGATGGTGAGGCATGTGATTCCTTAGCTTAGGTATAAATGGGTCAAATCTTTTGGTAATTGATTCTATTAGAAATATTTGGGGTCACTTTGGATTCCAAACTTTCTGTGTTAAAGCATGTTTCTGCCACAGAAAAGCTTGGCTTGTGTCCATCAGGAAAACAGCCAAAGTAATGTGTTTTCTGTGACTAATCCCAAGACTCTTCTTATCCATGTTGCTACTACAAGCCAACAGGATTTCTGCAGTGCTCTTTTTGATGGTTTGCCTGCTTTTGCTATTAAATGCCACCTTGAAGAGCACCACAATTTGACAGCCTGTATTCTTGCTGACGGTGTTGCATTCTCTCAGTTGGCACAGTGTTTGTCAGTTGAGTTCAAAATTTTGTTTTCACACATACAGCCTTTCCTGTGCTGTTCACTGAAAAATGGCTATGTGAAAATGGCACTGCTTACTCAACAAACATTTCCTGAATATGACTGTCATCTCTGTTAACATCTGTGACAAAAAATAAGTTTTGCTATTGTTATCCCAACATAGATAAAAGAGTGAATTGGATTCCATTCCTCCTTCTGTGCTAACACAATTAATAAAATGTCAAATGCTCTGAAGACAATGCAGTTGTCACTGAGGACATAACTTGGCCTGCTGAATCATTATACAAGAAGGAAAGAACCTAGTTTTACTATGACAGCCCAAGGTGAATTTCAGGGTTAACAGTTGGGTTATATACAGAGTGTGTTGTAGTGGTTAGAGCACAGTACTGGGACCTGGGCACCTTCATTCTTCTGTTGACTTGCTGTGTGGTCTTGAGTAGATCATCTAACCTGCCTGAGCTTTACTTTACCCATCTGTAAAGTATGTGTAATGATACTTACCATACAGAAGCATTGCAAAGATAAATTAAGTGCTGCAGTAGTAATCTACTTTAAGGAGTTATGTTAGTAAAACTCCCAATTACTGCTTTGAAAATATACTGCATAAAATGTTTAAAACATTCTAGCAAATATGTATTAGAAATCTTGGGTGGGAGAGTTAACTTCCTTTGATATTTGATTTGCAATTGCAAAGAAAAAATAATAAGACCAGGGAAGAGAAACTAACTTATAAAGGGAAGCTGCCCTTATCCTAAGAGCCCTTGGCACCCAGAAAGAATTCAGGAGCTTCTAAAATGAAGGTATCTGTCACACTGTAATATAAGAGATGGTTCTCCTGTTGAGCTCACCTTCTCTTCAAACCAGTCTATGCTTCACTGATTTACTACAAGTTCTGGAATCAGTTCTTCTGTTGCTGCCAGCTTGTCTTTGCTATATAGTGAAATCTATTACGCTTTGGTTTGCAACCTGATATGAATGAGGTGTTTTTAGGAAAGCAGATGTTTCATTCGCATCTACAATATTCTGATTCAAAATGCTCTAAACAATGACAAGGTTTGTTGGACTTGGCTTGTATAGCCAATATTCCATTAGCAGGGTGGAGCTTGTCATTTTATGGTAAGGAAACTATTTAAACATCAAACTACTCAGCTTGGCTTTTTTCTGTTGTCTCTGTATCTCTGTTCTTGTTGCTCAGCAAAGTGAACCATTAAGAAAGGAGAGTGAATGGGGGCATGTGGCTATATGTATTTTACCTTTAAAATATATTCCATATGAAATATAAACATATCTGTAATGAACCCAATTGCCTTTCTTTCTTACTGCCCAGGCATTTATTTTAAGTTTTGGATCAACCTGTGGGTAAAATATTTTCATATGAAGTTCTTTGTATTGGTAACTCTTTTAAGCTTCATTTCTTAAGCAAAATATTTTCCGAATAAAGGCCTCGGGGAAGATTGGTTTTTGGTTGATTAGTTCTTTTCCCCCCAAGTCTATGCAGTTCTTGTTTTGCAAACAGAGTAACAAGTAACCCATCCTCTTAGCTCATGGCATCATAGCCTGGAGAAAACTGATGGTATAGCTGCATTCTGACATAACACACTTCAAATGCAATCATTCTTTTGAATTAATAGTATGCATAGATGGTTTGACAGCACTGAGAATGGGTGTTTTAAATATCAGTATAGTCTTTAGATGTTAGAAGCAACTGTGTGGTTCAGAGTAAACTTTGTTCATTTTCCAACACACACAAAAAAACAAAAAAAACCCTCATTTACTTAGGGCCAGTTTGTGATTCACCTTAATGTGGCCATACAGTAGAGTGGAGGTGGAGGGAATTGGACCTCACACCCCTTTGAGACTGCATGAAGGATCCCTGGATCTTGGGTCCAAACATAGTGGGGAAAACGAGTTGCATGCCTGACACTGTTCTCGCTCCCATCCCTATCCTCCCAAGAGAGTGGGAGGGGAAGTGGTAGACAGTGGCACAGAGTAGCCAAAACCATGGCTGGATCCTCGAGCAGAAGGGGCGGGGCTGGGGGTCAGTCCCCCCCAACCAGCCCTTCCACGCTGCCTGGCCCAGGCCGCCTGGGGCTCTGGCGGTGATTTAAAGGGCCCAGGGCTCTGGCCGCTGTAGCGGCAGTGGCAGCCAGGAGCCCTGGGCCCTTTTAAATTGCCGTGCCCCGGGACATCTGTCCCTTTAGCTCTTCTCTGTCGGTGGCCCTTGGGGTGGAGGGGCAAAAGGGGCAGTGACGTTAAAGCACTGCCGCGGCAGCTCTTTAACGTCGGCTATGTTTGGGCTGGTACTGGTGGCCACTTCTTATGGGTATGCCGTACTGGCCCACTTTCACCTCTGCCTAAGGTGTTCTTTAATGTTAATTCAAAATATCCAGCTATTGGGCCAAATTCAGCCACTTGGTAATTTCACTGAAATCATTGGTGTTACTCTAGATTTATGCTGGTGTAGCAGGGTAGAATTCTTAACATTATTCTTCAAATTCACTTATATAGTACTGTAAATGTGCCTGGCATTTTACAAGCATCACATAGAAAGATATTCCCTGCTCTAAAGAGGTTAACATTTAAGGTACGTTATAGTATTTTAGACATTCCATTGAATTTTAATCTAAATTTAACAGCTATTAAAGCTATTGCTTGGAAGATTCGGCCTCATATGGACGTGTATGATGTTGCCGTGGCTAATTAACCAACTTTGGGGGGAAAAAAAAAAGAGAAAGTAGTCACTATTACTATTACAGAATAAAATTAAAAGGGCATTGTCATGCCATTTAGTGTTTTAACATACCTTTTAAATTGCTTTTTTTACAACAGTGTAGTGTTTATTCTGTTTAATTGTTTGGTTTTGTTAAAACAAAATGTCAAAAAGTAGCCCAAGTAAATGAGGCCACATTCTATGTCCCTATATAAGTAAAGCAGTGCGAGTAAACAAAATAGCAGATGGACGATGTGCATTACTTTGTTTACCTATTTGACTTAAAGTAAGTCTTTAAAATTTTGTGTGAGAATTATTGTCTTTAATACAAATTTAAAATTAATAAAAGGAAATATTTTTTTAAAATAACCTTTGGAATATACTGCCAGATATAATTGAGGCCGAGATCTTTGTAGGATTTAAAAAATAATAATATCCAGAGTTATATTATATAATGAAATTATAAGGGCTACAACCTCTCATATTTGAGAGCATAAGCCAGCCACTAACTGTTTCATTTAGAATTTCTCTAGTAATTGCATACTTGTCCATAATGACCTGAATTCTCTTTGAAGGGAAAAAATGCGAACATAGGCTCCAACCTGCACTTTAGTGAGATTCCACACAGGTAAAAACCAATAATATAGGATGTGTGCTTTAGAATTCTAAGTTTTGGGGGCAGGAACTTTGCCTTTTGATTGTTTGGAAAGCACCTAGGAGATTGTAGGTGCTACTGTAAAATAAATAATTTCAGTCCAAACACATAAGTTTAGCAAAGTTATAAGCACCTGTAAACAGGATTTTATAATCTTACAATCTTAATTCAGCCAGGGATTTCATGGATTTGTACGGTTAAAAACACAACCTCATGTAATATTAGATATGATATAACAAAATATCTTCTCCATTTTATCAACCACCTCTACTCTACAGCAGTGTTAATTTGGCCACATTGGAGGTATTGCAGATAGAATCATAGAATTGTAGGACTGGAAGGGACTTCAAGAGGTCATCTAGTCTAGTCCTCTGCACTCATGGCAGGACTAAATATTATAGACCATTCCTGATCGGTGTTTGTCTAGCCTGCTCTTAACAATCTCCAATGATGGAGATTCCATAACCTCCTTGTCAATTTGTTCCAGTGTTTAACTACCCTGCCAGTTAGGAAGTGTGGAAGGTTCGTGCCGGGGCTCGACCCTCCTGGGCAGGAGGGGAGCCACACCGACTCACTACCGGTGGGGCAGCGGTATAGTTCGCTGGGTCAGCGCTCCTACCCTTTGGCACAGGACTGGGTGACACACAGTTTAGGGAGCTCAGGCCCTCTGGTGCAGGGGCTGAGCGACAGTACAACAATTAGAGAGCTCAGGCCCTCTGGTGCAGGGACTGAGCAACAATACAACAGTCAGGGAGCTCAGGCCCTCTGGTGCAGGGGCTGAGCAACAATATAACAGTTAGGGAGCCCAGGCCCTCTGGTGCAGGGGCTGAGCAACAATACAACAGTTAGGGAGCTCTGGTCAGGGCCGGCTCCAGGCACCAGCCTGACAAACAGGTGCTTGGGGCGGCCGCTCCGGTGAGGGGCGGCACGTCCAGGTATTCGGCGGCAATTCGGTGGACGGTCCCTCACTCCCGCTGGGAGCAAAGGACCTCCCGCCGAATTGCCGCCACAGATCACGATCACGGCTTTTTTTTTTTTTTTTTTGGCTGCTTGGGGCGGCCCAAACCCTGGAGCCGGCCCTGCCTCTGGTGCAGGAACTGAGCAACAGTAGAACAGTTAGGGAGCTCAGGCCTTTTGGTGCAGGGGCTGAGCAGCAGTACAATAGTTAGAGAGAGCTCAGGCCCTTTGGTGCAGGGGCTGAGCCTTGGGAGAGGGGGAAGCCTGCCACCCGTGAGCGGGGGTGGCAGAGGGGGACACAGGCCCACCCACTCCACTGCGTCCAAGCCCAGGGCCTTAGCAGCGGCCACTGCCGCTGCGGATCAGTGGGGTGTCCTGACCGAAACACACTGACATCGGCTCATGCGTGGCTACAGCCTGACTGGGGTCGGCTACCCCTGGGTTACTTCCGGGTTCCCCCTCGGGGCCTACTTCGTCCGTAGCACTGGGCCCAGTCCAATCCACCAGCATGGGTTCCTCTCGGCCGGGGCTGGGTGGCAGGTCCGGCAGCTCCTCGGGGAAGTCCGGCCAATTGGACTCGGACAGCTCCTCCGGGTAACAACAGGGGCGGAGGGGCCCTGGTGGCGTCTCGCCTTCGGGGTTGGTGTGGGGGGAGTTCCAATGGCTCCTCCCAACGACGGGAGCGGGCGGGCTCCGGTGGCTCCTCCTTGTAGTGGGCTTGGGGCAGCTCCGGCCAGTTAGGGCAATGGCCCCGGGCCTCAGAGGTCTCCCGGCCACCCATCTGCTCCCTGCGGTGGCTGCACTGAGCTCTGGTGGCCGGCTTTTATACTTCCTGTCCCGCCCCTTGACTTCCGGAGGGCGGGAACAGGTGGCGGTGGCTCCGCCCACTTGGGTGTCTGTAAGGGGGCTCCCTCTGCTGGGCTGGAGGGGAGCCACACCGACTCACTACAGGAAGTTTTTCCTAATGTCCAACTTAAACCTCCCTTGCTGCAATTTAAGCCCATTGCTTCTTATCCTATTCTTAGAAGTTCAGGAGAATAATTTTACTCCTCCTCCTTGTAATAACCTTTTATGAACTTGAAAACTGTTGTCATGTCACCACTCAGTCTTCTCCTTTCTAGACTAAACGAACCCAATTTTTTTTCAATCTTCCCTGATGGGTCACATTTTCTAAAACTGTAATCATTTTTGTTGCTTTTCTCTGGACTTTCTCCAATTTGTTCACATCTTTCCTGAAATGTGGTGCCCAGAATACTCAGCACGGAGTAGAGCAGAAGAATTGCTTCTCGTGTCTTGCTTTCAAAACTCCTGCTAATACATCCCAGAGTGGTTTGCTTTTTTTTGCAATAGTGTTACACTGTTGAATATTTAGCTTGTGATCCACTATGACCCCCAGATCCTTTTCTGCAGTACTCCTTCCTGGGCAGTCATTTCCCATTTTTCTATGTGTGCAACTGATTGTTCCTTCCAAGTGGAATACTTTGCATTTGTCCTTACTGAATTTCATCCTATTTACTTCAAACCATTTCTCCAGTTTGTCCACATCATTTTGAATTTTAATTCTATCCGCCAAAGCTCTTGCTACCCCTCCCAGCTTGGTATTGTCTGCAAACTTTATAAGTGTACTCTCTATGCCATTATCTAAATCATTGATTACAATATTGAACAGAACTGATCCATGCAGGACCCTACTTTGGAAGGTCATGTCCTTCCAGCTTGACTGTAAACCATTGTTATGGTATGCTTTTAACAACAAAGGGCCCAACCCTGCAAACCCATTGCTATGTTCCTGGAACTAGTTACATGAGTAAGGACTAATCATCTGAGGAAGGGTTTGCAGGCTTAGGTCGATAACCATGAGTATATTAAGATCCACATTCACCAAGGAAAGCAGGAGTTAAAAAAATGTGGCCTAGTTGGCCTTACTCTCTAATGTATTTACTTTACATCCTTGATGTACATTTCTTGACCTTGATTTTGTATGTGTAACTTTTTACATTTAATTTCCATGACTTTTTTCAACCAACAAAGCCAACCAAAGATGAGAAATATAAGAAACAAAGGGCAGCCCTTCCAGAGTCGTACAGAAATTTGTACTTCGTAGCACCTCACCAGCATAATTCTACGAAGTGTGCCTTTCATGAGGAGTACACTTCTTCCAATCACCTGCGTTTTTTACGAGAGTAAATCCTGGAGCTTGGAGTAATTGTGCATCAATACTTTTCTTCTAAGAACTTAACTGTCTGTCTGGATGAAGTGTTCATTTCAGAAAGCACAAACACAGAACTATACAGGTGCAGCAGCTCTGGCCTTGGCTACACTGGCAATTCACAGCGCTGCACTTGCTGCGCTCAGGGGTGTGAAAAAACACCCTCCCTGAGCGCAGCGAGTGCAGCGCTGTAAAGCGCCAGTGTAATCAATGCCTGCAGCGCTGCACGCTCGCTCGCAGCGCTGCAAGCTATTCCCCTTGGAGAGGTGGAGTACTTGCAGCACTGCGAGGGAGTACTTGCAGCGCTGCGAGAGCTCTCGCAGCGCTGGCGGCGCGACTACATTCGCGCTTCACAGAATCCGCGAGTGTAGCCAAGGCCTCTGTGAAAGGCTGACTCTATTCAGACAACATACTCCTCTGCTGGACTGGGAACCACCCCCCCACACACACACCCTGCTGCTGCCGCCCTTCATTAGGTGTAAACAGATATGGAGGATTTGATTTTTCACTGTATCTGAGCTATGCTTCAATGCAGTGGAGTGTAGAGTAGAGTAGAGGCTTCCACAGAGCTGTCACAGTGCCCTGATTCTCAGTTGCCCAGGACAGCTTTAGCTTATGCTGCTGGAGAATCAAGTATAATAGAGTTTCCTTCCACCACCCCTTGCCTCTCTCCTCTTTTCTGCAGTCATGATGCCCTCTCCCTTTTTTCCCTTCTACTGCGGGTGAAGGTTTTGGCACAAGAGGCAGCAGAGCTGATGCAGGAGGCAGGGGACTTGCCTCTACCAACCATATACTGGTGGAGACTCCAGGCCAAATCTCAGGATGCTTTAAGTTCACAATGTGCCACATAGGTGGTGCATCATGAACCTGGCAGAGCAGAGAATCTGACCCAGAGAGAATTACCTGTTTTTTTGTTTTTTTTAAGTAAAGGTATCAACTACCTCTACCCCAATATAATGCTATCCTCTGGAGCCAAAAAAATCTTACCACGTTATAGGTGAAACCGTGTTATATTGGGTATGGAAGGCTTCTTGTCCCCTGACCGCCCCCCAAGACTCTCTACCCCTTATCCAACCCCTCGGCCCCAGCCCGGCACCTTTAATACACTGCTCAGAGCAGCGTATTGGAGCCGTCTCTAGAGGGGTTCAGGGCCCGGGACAAATCAGCCTCCCTGCTAGTCTCCTCACCGTCCGCCCAGCGCTCCTGCCCGTCTGGTTACCACTTGCCTCCTCACCCCACCTACCTGCCCGCCGCTCGCCTCCCCGCTAGTCTCCTCACTGTCTGTCCAGCGCGTCTCCCCGCCTTCGCCCAAATGCCGCTTTCCTGCTCGCCGTCTTCCCGTCCGTCTGCCTCCTCATCCCCCTCCTGCCTGCCGCTCACCTCCCCATTCGCCTCCTCACCCTGCTTGCCCACTTGCCTCTCGCCCGCCTCCCACCCTTAACATGCCACTCAGAGCAGCATGTCGGAGCCAGACACGCTGACGTGCTGATCCACCAGAGCACCCAGCCCCGCCCCCCAGAGCACTGCTTTACTGCGTTATATCCGAATTCATGTTATATCGGGTCGCGTTATATCGGAGTAGAGGTGTATCTGGCATGTATGACACATTCCTAATTATGATGCCTCTGCAAATGATGATGATCACAAAATCTGTGTTCCTTTTTCTGCTTCTGAATCGGCACCACCTCAAGGACGTAATTATTTCAGAAAGGGAGGAAAAAATAGGTCATGACTTACTTTCCAAAGGTGGGAGGTAATGCAAGGGAATTTGAAGCAAGAGGGGCAAGACTGAGACTTTATATCTCACCGTGTGCAAAGAATGGCATGTGGATGCACTGGCCCAGTAACGAGGGAGGGCATGTGACTTGGTGCCTTCCTCCATTAGGGAAGGAATGTGATACTAACCCTTTCTATAGTAAACAGCTTTCCCTCCTCCAAGTTGGTGAGTCTAGCCAAGACTCCACTCTACTCCCTACCCTCCAACGTGGAGAAGTAGCAGCCTCTCAGAGCTCTCTCCTCACATACAGAGTAGTGATGCAGCTAAACTGCACAGTTGGAAGGCTGATGCATACTCCCCTTATTACATTGTGCATCATTGAAAGGAAAGTCACAAGCTGGGACCTAACTAAGGAAGATTCTGAAGTCCTTTTCAGGGGGATATTGACAAAGTATAACATTTGTGACTATTTAATAGAAGTTTTCAGCTTTCGAGTCACACACAGAGCTGTTCAGGTCTCAGAAATGAACTCCCAGCTTCACATCAACATACAAGGTGGAACAGATTGTTTAGCATAGGTAGTTAGCACATATTGTAAGGTACCATTCAAGGTAGAGTGGCCCATTAACAGCTGCATAGGCATAGGACAAAAAGAGGGGTTACAGGTTGTTCCGTTTCATGATTTTTGGTGTCTAGCAGAGTAATGAATTTAAGCTCTTAGGGCATGGCTACACTTGCAGATGTAGAGTGCTGGGAGTTAAACCAGCCCTTGGAGACAGCAGCAGGGAAAGCGCTGCCATGTGTTTACACTGTCAGCTGCAAACACAGTGGCATTGCACTATGGTAGCTATCCCAGTGGTTACAGCGTGCTTTTCAAATGTGGGGGGGTGGAGTGTGACAGGGAGTGTGTTGTGTGTATGTAGGGGGGGAAAGAGTGTGCTTTGGGGGGGAGAGAGTGTGTCAGCATGCTGTCTTGTAAGTTCAGACAGCAGCAGGGGGAAACCCTGACATCAGCCCCAGCAGCATTCCACAGTAATGGTTTGCTTTGTCCTGGAGCAGATAAGCGTGCCGGCTGTCAGAAACAGAGCTTTGAAAGGGGATAGCCGCATGCCTGCAGCTGAGTTCAAAACAATGACAAGAGTGGCCATTTGACTTCAAGGAATTATGGGAAGTTTCTGGAGGCCAATTACAGCGCAGTAATGCAACAGGTCATCCACACTGACGCCAGGACGCAGCAAGCTCTATGCTTCTCTTGGAGGTGGATTACCAGAAGCGCTCCAGCTGCAAAGTCCAGGCGCTCTAAGTGCCTTGCCAGTGTGGACACCTCAGGAGTTAGGGCACCTGGGGCTAATTTAATGTGCTCTAACTTGCAAATGTAGCCAAGGCCTTAGGCTCCTCTTTTCAAAGTGTTGCACTTGTTTCCTTTGAGGAGGATGATTGATAGGTCAGATATAGAGTGATCGCTTTTTGAGAAGTGTTCATCCACAGGTGATTGGGGTATTGTGTAAATTATGGCTCCTTTAGTGTAAAGTAGATTTCACTAATAATATTTGAGCCTTTTATGGCACCTTCTAAAACATTTCACAGAGCTTTATAAACATTAATAAACTAAAACTTACAACAGTGTGTGGGGAGAAAGGTAAATGTGTAGTCTCCCCAGTCCCAGATAGGGTAAGTATGGCACAGAAAAACTTGGTCTGGGTCACACAGAAGGTCTGTCAGGTCCAGGAACAGAACTCACATTATTGCTTTAACTGTCAGACCATCCTGACATGGAAAACTGCAGCATGCAGACATAGCTTTGTTTCCTGTAGCCTCCAGAAAATCTAATTGCAGGTAACACTAGGCTATCAAACACTGTTTACAAAAGCAGCTGGAAGATGTCTCCATAATTGGAAAGAGTTCTGAAGTGGGAGTTATTGAGTCAGGAGAAATGGAATTTTGAAAGCACATTCCTCAGGGAGTGAGTGGGAGCAGGCATTTCATCTGGTGACAGGATGAGGTACTGTATGAGATACCATATATATTTTTGTCTTTTATAAAGAATAGAGCACTCTTTAGGTGCTTTCTCTTGTTCAGAAAACTGATTTAAAAGGCTTCTTTTCAGAGCTGTTGCAGGAAGCTCTGTAGGAGACACCCACTTGTGATCCTCTGCTTTCAAACCAGGTTATCTTTTGTTCTTATTTTCTTTTGCTGTCTCATTAACACTCTTTAGAAATTGCAAATACAGTGAGTGCAACCGTGGGGAGAGCTTAAATATCTGTTTTGTTTTGTTTTTTCATTCCAAGGGATAATAGCCTAGAAGTATCAGAAAGATATTCTGTTATGCTGATATTCAGTTACAAAAGCAAGAAATGCAGAAAAAACATATTTTTCATTTTGTTGGCTGCAAGAATTTTGTGATGTTAGTATTGTCAGAATGCCAAAATATCTATATTCAGAGACTGCATAAATGTACCCAGCTGGAGCTCCCCAAGTTGTCATCAACTTTCCTGTCCCTAAAAATGAATTACTGTGAGTGCCTGAAAAGTGCTTTTAGCACACTGAGCGGGTCTGGTCATGTGGGAAAAGCACCACCACATTTATCCATTATGATTCTCCTCCTTCAAATAGGCTACTCTGTTTGGAGCAGGTCATCATGGGTGAAACTCATCTGGAGTGTGGAGAGCCAGTGAAAGACTCCCTGCACCACTTAAGCCTTGCACAACAGCCAAGTGGGTGAACATGGTCAGAGGGGTTTCCCATATATCACCTGTGTGCAGCAAAAAAAGTCCCTGTGCCAACTCTGCATTAGTCATAAAAATGGCCATATTAGGTCAGATCAATGGTCCATCTAGCCCAGTATCCTGTCTTCCGACAGTGGCCAATGCCAGGTGCTTCAGAGGGAATGAACAGAATAGGTAATCATCAAGTGAACCATCCCCTGTCACCCGTTCCCAGCTTATGGCAAACAGAGGCTAGGGACACTTCAGAGCATGGTTTTGCATCCTTACCCATCCTGCCTAATACCCATTGATGAACCTATTTTCCATGAACTTATCTAATTCTTTTTTTAACCCTGTTATAGTCTTGGCCTTCACAACATCCTCTGGCAAAGAGTTCCACAGTTTCACAACATCCTCTGGCAAAGAGTTCCACAGGTCATCATGGGAGACTACCATGGAGATGAGCCACTGGAAAATCCATGTTTATTGTTTATGTTCACAGCACACACAAAGAAATTAGATAAAAACATAAATACTGTTGCTGGAAGGTTGCAACATAACCCTACTTTATTTGTTAGAATTCAGAACTATAATGCAGAACGCAAAACCAAAGAGAGAGAGAAATAGGCTGCTCCCTAAGGCAGACACATGACACACCCTCATCTTGCTTTAAGCTGGCTCTGCTCCTATGCTTTGCTATGCTGGCCTTCCCCAGGCACTTACAGTGGTACCTTGCAATTCCAACACAGTCCTCAAGACAACACATTTACCTTGATTCGGAGTCCCTCTGTATCAGGCACAGAGAGGCTGTGTCTATTATTTCACCCCATAAGCTCTTCAAATTCAGATGATGTGTAAGTTTTAAATAGTAACAAACCAGTTTTGAGCGAGAGGGGTATACAAACAAGTCAACACCTCAGATTGGAGGTGTGTTTAATATCGAGTTCATAAATGAAAAATCATTTTGACCAATTGTTTCATACTTTGCTGAAGAATGCTACTCCGCTTCAGGTCATATCAGTGTTTCTGGGTTAGGGATGTTATAATGGCAGCTGGTTGTAATTTCTAGACGTGCCTCTTCGATAAAGCAGGGACGATGATGATAATGATAGGTGGGGGAAGATGGGAAAAGAGAGCTTTTTAGAACCAGAGAAGAGCAGAGCATTCTGTGAAGTTTAGTCAATATGGATCTAATTTACCCGTGCAGTGCTCAGAGACTATGGTGACGAACTTTATCGAATGCTCTGAGATACACACTGCTGTTTTTGCACAACATCATAGGACTTTCATCACTTTAAAAAAAAAAAGAAGAGTGGGAAGTGAGAAGTAGGGAAGGAATCAAACAGCCTCAAAACTTCTGTTATGACCTAAAGCTCCAGTCTGCAATGAGATCTGCATGGACAGATCCACATACCCAGATGCTTTTCACCGCAGAATCAGGTTCTAATGATCAAGGTTCTCACTCCATGTAACAGGGTGGAATATTGCTCCTGCCTTCTTGCCTTGCACAAACTGCATGGACTCCACTGGTTGTGCCTTCACAGTGCTATTTATTTGAGTTCCCTCCACCTATACCACTAAAGTCCATTAAAATATCCTCTGTGCTTTCAGACCTCCTCAGGACCAGAGAGGAGCAGAGGTCCTGAGGAGGTCCTTTAACCTTCTAGGCTGATAGGCTAATTGACTCTTTATGTCATCCAGCCTGCCAACCTGATTATCTAATTACCTCAGTCATCTTTCTCTGGGGAAACTAATTGGCGTCTGAGTGATCAGAGTGCAGGCTCACCTATTCACTCCTGTACTCTGTTACGCATGCTTTTTTACTGGCTCGTTTAAGGAGAGATCACCCAAGGTACCTGAGAGGAAAATCTTTCTAGGTTGCTCTAGCTGTTCTCAGTTCTAAGCCTTCCATGAAACATACACAAACACGACATATACAATGCCTCTGCAGCTGTTTTTTATGCAAACCATATATTAACACCAGAAAGAGGAGAGGCATCAAAATTGGCTGGGTTTTCTTTTGTTTTTTAGTGTGCGGGGGGGGGGGGGATTACTGTTTGTCACAGTAAACAATAATGAGTCTGCAATAGCACATGGAGTATAACTGCAAGAAGACAATGGAAATTCATTTAACGGATCAGGGAAATATAGTTCAAAGACTCTTAATTCACAAACTGTTACGTACTGCTATAAAAACCGGGGGTGGGGACTATGTGACTATGCTGTGTGACTTAGCATAGAATTAAGGAGTCAGCATGGAATGTTTTGACTTGCATAACGCACAACCAAATCCAGTTTATGTATTTCAAGAAGAAATATGTCAGACCACGGCTTTCTTTTTAATTGTCTCAGGATGTACTATATTTCTCAATATAATAATTTAGTGTTCCACTTTCTTGTTACTCCTAGGCTTCTTCCTTCTTCCCAAACCACAAAGAGTGCCAGTGCTGAAAGCTAGTGTGGCACCTGGTATTCTCTCCATTTGATATATTAGATAGGGCAAGTTTTTGATACTGCAATCTGCAGCTACAGAACATTTCCATTCTCCAAGAGTGATTAAAATTCTTTTAGGACTCTAGACAGTAATATTTTTTTTTAAAAGTACCTTCAAGAAATCATGGGATGGTGAAGTAATTATTTCTCCCATCATGCAGGGTTATCACTCTTAAGTCAATTTTTTTGAGACTTCCTTCTCATCTTGCATAAAACCTGTAGAGTGCATAAAAGCATATACAAATACTCTTCTTATTTAACAAGGCCAAATACGGATAAGTTGTCAGGGGGCTAAGGCGAACTATTCCCCATTAAAATTTATCTGGAAGAAGTCAATGAAAGCAATATACCAATTCAGTTAGGCCCTGATCTAATGCTCATTGAGGCCAGTGGTAGATGGATCAGGCCCTTATTATATTTCCTCATTAGAGTTTCCCTCTGACTTTATCTTAGAGCCCAAGAGTTCCTGTATTTTTCCTTCTTTCTCCTAACCCCTTTCCCCTAAGCTTTGTATTGCAGCAACCATCCTCAAGAGATTACCAATGCTGCTGCTGTATTGGCCAGATGGGTTGCTTGCTTCAGAGTGGTACAAGAGTCTTCGTTCTCCCAGAGTCTGAGAGCAGTGTTTCCATGACACTTCTCATTCCTTGCTAGTCAGAAGTTTGAGTTAAAGTCTCAAATATCTTTTGTGGTATCTCATTGTGCTGCTGCTAGACTTTTGAGCCAACCCCATTTTGGCTTATAATATGCTTGTTCAAGCACATTTAAAAAAAAAAATTTAAGCAAATAAAAGCTATGAAGGCTGTGGTGAAAATTGTAAGACTCTACTGATGAAAAGTTGAACCTTTAAATATTTAGAAATCTGGCATGCGTGCATTAAGAGTATGTTGTTATTCTAATTGTATTACACCTCTACCCTGATTTAACGCTGTTCTTGGGAGCCAAAAAATCTTACCGCGTTGTAGGTGAAACGGCGTTATATTGAACTTGCTTTGATACGCCGGAGCGTGCAGCCCCGTCTCCCCCCCCCCCCCCCACGGAGCGCTGCTTTACTGCGTTATATCCGAATCCGTGTTATATCGGGTCGCGTTATATCGCGGTAGAGGTGTATATACTGAGTTTTATAATGATCAAATGAGACAGTCATGAAAACCCAGTTCAGTTAGACAACCAAGCTCACACATTGCAGGGACAGATTCCAAGACTTGTCAGTGATATGAGACACTGAAAATGTACTCATTTTACAGTATATGTGCCCACTTCTGGTGAGAAACAAGGTTAATTGATTCTTGAGCAAATACATGTCTCCTGTTGTCAGATACTATTTGGATACATGACAAAGACAAATACTTAGTTCATACTGTATGTACTGAGTATATCGACATAGCTAGTTCGAGGCAAGGGGTGGTTGATTAATGAAAAAATATAGGGCACCATCTCTATAAGTCTGGGAACATAAGCACATAAAAATTTCCATACTGGATCAGACCAATGTTCCATCAAGTCCACTGTCCTGTCTTCTGATGGTGGGTAATGCCAGGTGCTTCAAAAGGAGTGAAAGAATAGGGCAATTATTGAGTGATTCATCCCCTGGCAATGAGTTCCAAAGGTGGATTGTGCATTGTGTGAAGAAGTATGACTGTTTTAAACCTGCTACCTATTGATTTAATTGGGTGACCCCTGGTTCTTGTGGTGTGCAAAGGGATAAATAACATTTCCTTATTCACTTGCTCCCATACTGTTCATGATTTTATAGACGTCTATCTTATCCTCCCCCCTTTGTCATCTCTTTTCTAAGATGAATATAAGGGAGCAGTATGATTGCTCAGAGCTACAATATGAAACAGGAGAAAAGCCTGTTGAGAGTCTTTGGGTTAAGTTTAGAGGTGCGAGCAACAAGCGTGATGTCATGGTGGGGTAGTATCTTTTACTGGACCAACTTCTGTTGGTGGACAGTACACGCTTTCCGGCTTCACAGAGCTCTTCCTCAGGTTTGGGGAAGGAAAACAGAGTGTCTGAGCTTAATACAAATTGGGACAGATTATTATAGATCTCCCACTTTCCATCTCCCAACTCCATTGAAACTTATCATGATCTCATCCTATATATCATGCACAGTGGTAAAAAAAGATACCTCTTTACTAGTAGAAAAGTACAGTAAGAAATTGTCTACCACAGTTTATTGCCAGGACCTTGGCTGTTGTACACCCTCTCTTGGATCTGTTAGCAGGGTTCATCTGTTAAGTGATCTGTGGAAATTATCCTAAAGAGATGGAGAGCTCTTTGGTGAATGAATAAATTCATAAAGAAATGCAAATGATTGAGCAGTAGTCTGCTGTTGTGCTGTTTTATTAACATCTTTATATAATCAAAGATGCATATCACTTTGGTATGTAAGTGCCGTTGACACAACTCATCAGTGCCGTGTGTTGCAGCAAGGTCATGATACAGACTGAGCAATGCCAGCATACTACTATGTGATTAATGTAATGCCTCTCTGCAATACTCTTTGACTCTTTATTGACTCCTCCCTATGACTCTCCTGGCTGCTGGGAAGGAGAGGATAATAGTATTTCCTTTATTTTCCGCCTATTTCCATCATTCTGGGCTGATAAGAGGAGATGGGTCTTTCTTCTCTTTTCCCTCCTCCCCATTCTGGCTAGTGGGGCAGGGAGAGGAGGATTTCCTCTCTTTTCCTCCTTTCCTATCACCTCCCACTGCACTTTGGTGACGGTTGGGAAAATCAAAGAAGGCTCTTGGTGGTTTTAATCTGTTTAGCTGTGCCTCAGTCAGTGTGGCTATTACTGGTGTGATTGGTGCTGCAGTCAAACACGTAAACACTGCAACTGTGGCACTGAAAAGGTATATGTGGCACTAGAGTCGTAAGTTATTTATTATAGATGTAGTGATGTCCTGGATAATCAATTAATTGTGATTATAGAAGGATGTCAGGAAGACATTGATGTCTTTTGGTCTTTACCATCTTCTATTTTAACAAATGCTTGGCTCCCATGAGAAACCATAAGATTGAGGATCAAATGCATAGGAGTTAATTTCACCATGGTGATGACAATTTTGGTTTTCCGACAGTGAAGAAACTGAGTAACCTCTGCTAGTTGAAAAAAAATGCACGTTTCTTCATTTTCCTCTGGAAAAAACTGAATATCTGAAAGAAACTGGAGCTGTATCGTGTAAAACTCCATGGGATTGAGAGGGTTAAAAGCTAAAATATAGGTTGATTTATTTATCTCTCATATGTAAATGTTTGGGACACAGTGGGGCGCTCTCTCTCTCTCTCTCCCTCTCTCTTCCCCCCATATATATATATAATATAAACAATGTTTGTTTCCCTCTCTGTTGTTGTTTTTTTAACTCCGAAAATACAAATTAAATTACATCACAACATATTCAGACTTTTCACATGGATATATGCATTAAATCCAAATCCACAATTATGTGACTATCACTCTATAAAATATTACAGCTTCGTCCTTTTCCCCTGCTATATTAATCCTTGCGAATTATATGGGGACAACATTTAGATATGTGACTTGTTTGACATTTCTGGGTTTTATATTTTCTGCCTTCTGTTTGTGAAACTTTAAATGCAGGGTTTATTGCCTTTTGGGTTCAGTATAGTTGTCAAATCACTCAAGGATATATAGTAATTTTTTAGTGTTTTAAAACAAGTCTTTTTAAATTAAAATTTCAATGATTAGTTAAACTGAGATGAAAGAAACTTTAATCTGAAAAAATAATACAGATGGCTAATTGCAGCCAACATGAACAAATACAAATATTAGAACATGGTAAGGGTTTCTTAACAATCATTAACATTTTATGAGAAATAAGTCTAATAAGCAGTCCTCATCAACTTATAAAAATAATCATTATTTTATTCACTCCATAAAATAATAAAAAGATTGAAGTACCAGACTGCTATGAAATATGCTCCTCACAGTAATTACAGATGGATAATAATTATATTTTGCACTTGCAGTCCTGGATGCTTGCATCCAAGGATCCTAAGATGTTTCACAAATATTAATTAAGCCTCACAACACCCCCGTGACATAGCTATTATTATCCCAGTGATACAGGGAGGAGGGGGGAGAATTAAGGAACTGAAGTTACAGGCCTAGTGTTCAGAAATGTTGAACAACTGCAACTGAAGTCAGTGGGAGCTGCTAGTGCTCAGAAATTCTGAAAATCAGGTCCAATGTGATATGACCAAGATGACATACAAAGTCTGTGGCACAGCTGGGAATGGAAATCAGGATGCCCATTTTGCTCCAACCACTGGAAAACTGTTCTTCTTAATAATGGAGGTAGGAAAACCTCTCATCCTGATTTTTAACCTGAATTGTAGAACTCCAGCTAGCTCTCAAATAAATTGTTAAAATATTCAAGTAAACAGAGGGCAAGCCACCTGGCTAACAGGTTTCTTGCTCTTTCTTTTTAAATTGTAGCTGTTTTATCTTAAACTACAGAACAGGTTGTGGCTGGGCCAGGACAGGTAGGATGGCATAGTGGGAACAGTGTTTACACCCCTGTATAGGAACCATAGTGTGGATGAGGAGCACGAGCTGAAGAAAGGGGTCTACCCTTGCAAGGGTAGACCTGCCACTTGCCTCCCCATTCTTCAGCTTCCCGCTCCTTACATAGGCAAAGTACAGAGGGGAATGCATACTGAACTCCTGTTGCAGAGTGTGTTACCCTGAGGACTCGGAAGTTATACTAGCAGGGCCCCTCCACATGCACACATCTTAACTTGACTTTAAAGTAAGGGTTGACAAGACTCCTAAGGGACGGATTTTTAAAGGTATTTAGGTGCCTGAAGATACAGACGGTAACCTAGTGGGATTTTTAGAAGTACCTAACTCCCATTTAAATCAATATGAGTTAAGCACCTGAGCACTTTTGAAAATCCCACTAGCTGCCTGTTTGTACCTTTTAGACAGCTAAGTACCTTTAAAAATCTGGTCCTAGGCTCTTCCTGTGTTCAGAAGGCAGAGGTGCATCATCAGTTCAGCGAAAGCACTTCAGCATGTGTTTAAATCCATCCCCCTTCAAGACTGCACTTCAGCATGTGCTTATCTTTGACTTTTAACATGTTTAAGCACATGCTAAAGTGCTGTCCAGACTAGAAATGCTTTCCTGAATCAGAGCCTTAGATTCTTATAATTAGACCAGCATTTTACTAGAACATTGAATGTGGTTCCTTTATTTATTTAAAGCTCCCAGCTTCTGTTATTACCTAGGATCTCTGTTTTCATTTAAAAAAATAGTTTCTAGTCCTCATAGTTGCAGAGGAAAGCTTGAAAACATGATTCCTACAGGTTCCACCACCAGATGGCAAAGAAAAAAAAACACATTATTTTTAAAAATCTGATGATTTTTAAGGCAATCTTATCATATTTTAGGGAGGTTAGCAATATTGTGTTTGGAACTTGGTACCACATACAGGTTTTTTTAGTGAACACATGTCCATGTATTATGATAAATTTTCTGTACCATATACACAACCAATAAATAGTGAACATCTTATAATGAGACATACCCCAATAAGATTGATATGGATGTATGAGCATTGTTTGGTTTGGGTACGAAACAAAATAGAGCATGAACAAGTATCCTTTTGAGCCTCTGAGAATGTGGAAAGAGAAAATCAGAAATGTTAGACTTGGTCCAAAGACCAGTGAATGGGAGCCTTTCCTTTGACTTTGATGGGTTTTGAATCTTGCCCATAAATTAGGGTTATATTTCAGGTTCCCCAAAAGAGGACGCTGCTGAAAGGGAGCTGGAGGACATATTTGGGGTGTGTGGGAGGTGTGTGTGTACTCTAAGGAGGTACTGGGGGGGTTACTGTGAGGGAGTGTACTGTGAGGTGGTATTTGGGGGGTGCTGGAGGGGTGTGTGTACTGAGAGGGGTACTGAGAGGTGCTGGAGGAGTATGTGTACTGGTAAGGGTATTTGGGGGGTATGGAAGGGGTGTATGTGTGTACTGGGAGGAGTACCTGAGGGGTGTTTGGAGGGGGTACCTGTGACCTCACTCTCGAGATGGAGGCAGTCAGCGCCTCCCTGCGGTCCTTTCCCCTTCCCCAGGGCAGGGAGCCAGGACCTGGGTGGGTGGGATCCGGAAGTTGCGGCTGCAGGAAAGGGACTAATTGGGGCAGGGAGACAGCTCTTTCTGAGCTGCAATGTCTGCTCTGCGAAAATCCCGGACATGGCCTCTTATTTGAAAAATCTGCCCAGACGGGGCAGAGGATTGAAAAAGAGGTCATGTCTGGGAAAATCTGGGCATATGGTAACCCTACCATAAATCCCATCTACTTCTTGAACATTACTGTTGCATTGAAGTTTTCTTTTCCTGAGTAATGCATTCCCTTACTTTGATGTGCAGCAGTCTATATTTTCAAAGGGGCATCTGTCTTGTCATCAGTTATTAGAGCATGTATAGTGTTAATATCACTCAACTACACAAATACTTTTAGGTAGAGAAAAATATCCACAGAACACAGCCATATAATACAAGCACTGAGTGGTGGGACCGCATAGTGCTGCAGGTCTGGGATGAATCACAGTGGCTGCGAAACTTCCGCATGCGGAAGGGAACTTTGTGAGTTGCTGTCCCCTGCCCTGAAGCGCAATGACACCCGGATGCGAGCAGCCCTGACTGTCCAGAAGCGAGTGGCCATAGCCCTCTGGAAGCTTGCAATGCCTGACAGCTACCGGTCAGTCGCGAGCCAGTTTGGGGTGGGCAAATCTACCGTGGGGGTTGTTGTGATGCAAGTAGCCAAGGCAATCGTTGATGTACTGCTGCCAAAGGTAGTGACCCTGGGAAACTTGGAGGCGATCATAGATGGCTTCGCAGCGATGGGATTCCCAAACTGCGGTGGGGCCATAGATGGAACTCACATCCCTATCCTGGCACCGGACCACCAGGCCAGCCAGTACATTAACAGAAAGGGCTACTTTTCCATGGTGCTGCAAGCACTGGTGGACCACAGGGGACGTTTTACCAACATCAATGTCGGATGGCCGGGCAAGGTTCATGACGCTCGTGTTTTCAGGAACTCTGGTCTGTTTAGACGGCTGCAGCAAGGTATTTACTTCCCGGACCACAAAATAACTGTTGGGGATGTGGAGATGCCTATAGTGATCCTCGGGGACCCAGCCTACCCGCTAATGCCCTGGCTCATGAAGCCCTATACAGGTGCCCTGGACACTGAAAAAGAACTCTTCAACTACCGGCTGAGCAAGTGCAGAATGGTGGTGGAGTGTGCTTTTGGACGTCTCAAGGGGAGATGGAGAAGCTTGCTGACTCGCTGTGATCTCAGCGAAACCAATATCCCCATTGTTATAGCAGCTTGCTGTGTGCTCCACAATCTCTGTGAGAGCAAGGGGGAGACCTTTATGGCGGGGTGGGAGGTTGAGGAAATTAGCCTGGCTGCTGATTACTCACAGCCAGACAGCCGGGCGATTAGAAGAGACCAGCGGGAAGCGCTGTGCATCCGGGAGGCTTTGAAAGCAAAGTTCCTGAGTGAGCAGGGTAACCTGTGACTTTCTAATTTTGTGTACAGAGAAGCCTTCACCCCACTTCCAACACACGTTTCAAAATAAAAATAGTTCTACTTTGTTAAAGCACACCGTTTTCTTTAATACTGTTTTCGCGGGAATTTTTTAAAACTGGGACGCAGACTGTGGTGCGGAGCGGGTGTAGTGTAGTCGCGCGAATGCAGCTTCTAAACTCAAGGACTGACAGGCTCCGCTGCGGTGGGATGGTTCTTTCAACGGAGCCTGTCACCCCTCCTGATACGGACTGTGTGTATGGGGGGTCTATGTGAGTTTGTGGCAGGGGGGGGACGGTTACAGATCCCCTGCTGTGTGGCTCTGTGATCCTGCCTAAGGACCGCCGCTTAAGATCTCTAACTGCCCTCCCCTGACACAAAGTCACAGAGCAACCCACCCCCCACCACATAACATGAAAAGAACCTCCCAGACTAACCAGGGTAAGTAGTCACTGCATCACTGCACTATGTATGTGCCCTGCTGCTGTGCCTGCCCCCGACTATGTACCCTGCCAAAGGTGACTGTCCTGTCCAATTACCAACCCCCTTTCCCCCCCCTCCTCCAAAAGAACATGATGGAAACAGTAGTTAACAGAAACATATTTTTTATTATCAACTACACATGGGACTGGGAAGTGAAACTTGGTCGGGGGCTTGTGTCAGGCGGGAAGGAAAGAACTTGTCAAACTTTGGGGAATGAGAGCCTTCTGCTGCTCGAGCTCTCTGCAGGGGTGGAGTGAGAGTTAGCAGGGACTCTGCCGCCTCTCCTTCTGTGCACTTTGGGTGAAGGGAGTATGGGACTTGGTGGCGGGGGAGGGCGGTTAGAGATGGACTGCAGCGGGGCTCTGTCCTCCTGCCTCCGTTCCTGCAGAACATCCACAAGGCGCCGGAGCGTGTCCGTTTGCTCCCTCAGTAGTCCAAGCAGGGTTTGAGTCGCCTGCTGGTCTTCCTGACGCCACCTCTCCTCCCGATCCATGTTGGCTTGGTGCATTTGGGACAAGTTCTCCCGCCACTGGGTCTGCTGTGCTGCCTGGGCTCGGGAGCAGGCTATAAGCTCTGAGAACATGTCCTCCCGTGTCCTCTTCTTCTTATGCCTAATCCTCCCTAGCCTCTGGGAGTGTGATGACAGGCTAGGTTGTGAGACAGTCGCAGATGGGGCTGTGGGAATGGGAAAAAGGGAGTGAATTCCTCAGAAAGATAAATGTAGTTGTGAACAAAGAACATAGTCTTTCTCTGTGAACAGGACCATGCACAGCACCTATCACATGCGCACTCAGCACAAGGTCGAATTCTCGGCCTTCGCATTCAGTGTCTGGGGTTTTGCAGAGCACTTTTGAGAACCCTGTCAGGACAACGGAATTGCTCTTGCACGCAGACATGGTAAGCCGTAGATTCGTGGCAGCTTAAAACTTTAATATTAGCAATGGCCTCATTTCACATTGAAATCAATGTCGGTCCCTGCTGCCAGCAATCCGGCAAGCAGGAAGTCTGCTCCTGTCCCACACCCTCGCGGCTGTCCCCGGGAACGATCCCTTTCGGCTGACCCTCTCCCGCCTCCACCGCGTGGCTGCAAACCAGCGGTTACAGTTCTGTAAAGGAACGGTAAAGCAGTCCCAACACTAACATTCCCCTACCTCATTCAAAGCAGGTCATCATGAGCGACATCACCCTCATGAGGATCTCTGAGAGCGACAGACAGAGAATGCTCCGGGAAAGCCTTCAAAGACCAGGGCCGTATGCCGCCATGCTGTGCCAAGCAATGATTCCGGAGTACTTGCTAGTCTCGTGGCGCGGCAACGTGTCCTACTACGGAGGACCCAATAAGGCCGCTCTCCCCAAGAACCTAATGCAGCGGATTTCAAATTACCTGCAGGAGAGCTTCCTTGAGATGTCCCAGGAGGATTTCTGCTCCATCCCCGGACATATAGACCGCATCTTACTGTAGCTGCAGTAGCAGGGACTAAACAGTAGAGCGGCTTGGGCAGGACAATCATGCAAAACCGGACATTGCTAGATTTTTTTCAAATAGTTGCACTGCCCATGACTGAACTGTTAAGTTAATCAAACTAATCATGAGAAACCCATTTTTTAAATTGTTAATAATCATGTTCTGTTACAAATAAATGTTTAGATGTTTACAACACTTACTGGATGATCCTTCACCAGATTCTGTGTCCGGGGTAACGGCTGGGGAGGGTTGGTAGGGGATCTCTGTAAGGGTGATGAAGAGATCCTGGCTGTCGGGGAAATCAGCGTTGTGAGCGCTGTCGACTGCCTCGTCCTCCTCATCTCCTTCCTCATCTTCCCCGTCCGCTAACATGTCCGAGGATCCGGCCGTGGACACTATCCCATCCTCAGAGTCCACAGTCAGTGGTGGGGTAGTGGTGGCGGCCGCACCGAGGATGGAATGCAGTGCCTCGTAGAAACGGGATGTCTGGGGATGGGATCCAGAGCGTCCGTTTGCCTCTTTGGTCTTCTGGTAGCCTTGCCTCAGCTCCTTGATTTTCACGCGGCACTGCGTTACATCCCGGCTGTATCCTCTCTCTGCCATGTCTTTAGAGATCTTCTCATAGATCTTTGCATTCCGTCTTTTGGATCGCAGCTCGGAAAGCACGGACTCATCGCCCCACACAGCGATGAGATCCAAGACTTCCCGATCAGTCCATGCTGGGGCCCTCTTTCTATTCTGAGATTGCACTGCCATCAGTGCTGGAGAGCTCTGCATCGTTGCCAGTGCTGCTGAGCTCGCCACGATGTCCAGACAGGAAATGAGATTCAAACTGGCCAGACAGGAAAAGGAATTCAAATTCAAATTTTCCCGGGGCTTTTCCTGTGTGGCAGTTCAGAACATCCGAGCTCTTACTGCTGTCCAGAGCGTCAACAGAGTGGTGCACTGTGGGATAGCTCCTGGAGCTATTAGCGTCGATTTCCATCCACACCTAGCCTAATTCGACATGGCCATGTCGAATTTAGCGCTACTCCCCTCGTCGGGGAGGAGTACAGAAGTCGAATTAAAGAGACCTCTATGTCGAACTAAATACCTTCGCGGTGTGGACGGGTGCAGGGTTAATTCGATGTAACGGCGCTAACTTCGACATAAACGCCTAGTGTAGACCAGGCCTCGTAGTGTAGACAAGGCCCAAGACTCTTTAAGTAACTGATTCCAGTCTCATTTATGCCAGTGTAACTCCATTACCTACAGTACAGTTCATTTTGATGTATTATGGTATGGGATCAAAATCAGCCTCTAACTCCCTAAATAAGTATAGTTTAATAAAAATATTAAAAAATAGACATTGTATGGCTTATGTATATGTTGTTTAATATTAGACATAATCTTCAGACAGTCACTTAGTTGAAATAATCTTTTTTTTACAAAATGTATAATTATAAAATGATTTACATTTAAGTCTGTCAAATTATTATAGGCCTTGGAAACAATACTGTAGAACCAAATCTTGTTGTCCTTACTCACGTTTAGATTGTACCCTCCACATGAATTCTAGCACATCTCCCCAGAGTGGGGGAGACAACTCTGAAATACTGGGATCCTGTGAAAGTCTCTCCAATAGTGTTCCATGTGGACACGGCTTTGTGTTGTCATCCCAGTACTCTTGAGAACAAAGTAATGGGATTTTTGATTACTATACTGTGAACAGAGCTCAGTTTTACTTCTATCAAAAGTTTAAAAAATTGACTAAGTGTTAGTGTCCTGAGGGTTCTTTCATTGGTTCCCTCTACTAATTCAGTCTCTGGGTCAGGTAATGCTACTGCCTGAAGCAAGGCATACAAAGGGGGAAAGGATCAGATCCTGAATGAGAAAATGTGGTTCTAAAATCTGTCTTTAGGTACAGGAGTCTTTTTCTGTTTCGTACTCAGACCTAATCTGAGCTAAAGTCTCATTGGCATCAGTGACTTAAGGGTTGAATAGGAACCTGTTTCCCTTCATGCCTTTGACAATCTTTAGACTGGAAACTGATCAGGCCAGGGACTGTCTCTTACTAGCTGGATGTGTTTATGTACCAGAGCCATGTTACCCCTCTCAATCCCAGCATGTGGATTTTTTTTTTTAAAATAAAGAATATTGGTCCCACAGCATTCATGGGTGGGAGGAAAGAACCGTTTGCCTCCATGTTTTCATTACTCTGCATGAATTTAAAAAAATCTTACAATAAATAAAACATTGTGCTTTGAATGATGACATTCTGTGAATTTGATTTTTCTTTTCATGCCATTTAGCACTCCATGTAACGTATGATGTATTAATTGAAAATTGTCAAATGACTAACAGTAGTGAAGTAGAGTATACACTGCTACCCACTCATTTCTTTGTTTGAGATACAAAGGCACACCCACCTGCATAGACACCAGTTCAGATGATGGTAATAAGGGTGTTTAAATTCCATGTTGAACCTGTTCCATGGAATAAATAAAGAACTTTAGTTTTCCCTGCTTTCAAACAGGCACTTTTCACCAGGGTGAAAACGTCAATTAAAAAAAAAAACTTAACTCTTTTTGCTCTTTGTTTTGGCTTTTTACTGAAGCCCATGCCCAGCAACACTAGTCATTTTCTTAAGAAAAAATGCGTAAGAAAATAATTGCAAATGCAATAGCTGATGGGCTAAATGACAGGCCAAAATGGTCAAAGATGTATCCACCCAAGGGAAGGAGAAAGGAGTGGACATCCTCAGAGAGGGAGTTCCATAGATCAGTTCTGAATGGCTTAAACTGGAGGAACAGCAAGGATCAGCTGGTCTATTTCAGTTGCCTAAGAGGAGCGAGCAAACTGTTCCGAGAAAGAAGAAATACAATTATGTTTCGGAAACAATCCAGGTTATCTCTGATGGTCATGGTGCCCGGTACAGCCACTAACAGTCTGTGAATCTGATGCATGTAGAAGAGGCTCTGTAGTCAGCAATATGTGACAGGGTTTGTTCTTGTTTAATTTTATTATTTTTCATTTAGTACGTAAAAGCAGGAAAATCATATTTTGCAGATTCCATGCAATGTTTAACAAATTGGTATCACACCACCAGTTCATATGATGATGATGATGATGCTTTCATTTGGAGAAGCAAAAATAACTTTAAAATATTAACAACATTTGTGTTAACATTAATAACCGTCAGCTCTTGGCTCTGCTGTGAAGAAGGAAAGTAGTATCGTCCCCATATAATAAATGAGAAATATTAAGTGCTAATAGACCAGGACTGACATTTTTCAGAGGGGCCTAAGAGCATTAGTGCTCAGCTCCAGTGGCCAGGCTTCAGGTTGTGGAGGAAGTCTCTGGCAGAAACAAGAATAAAACCTGGATATCCAGTTTTCCAGTCTTATATTTCAACTCTCATATATTGACACCTCTGTTGATAATATACAACAGCAGACCAAAGTATGTGCATTATTTAAAAGTCAGAATCCCTTTTGGTTTCATCCGGTTAAAGCTATTGTTCAAACTATCAGGACTGTAGCTTTTCTTGGAAACAGAATTCAGTTCTGTCAGAAGCTCTGGGATTGCATAAACCAATTTCTGGCATGCATCCATCCCAGGGCACCTGTTGTAACAGCACAATAAAAAGGCATCTTTCTTTATTGTACTGCCAAGAATGCAGTGATTGATTAAAATTAAAAAGAAGGGGGGTGATTGGCGGACATTGCAATCTGTGTGATGAATGCTTTTTATTTTGTTTTGTGCTTAATGCTCTCACATTTCCTTCCAGCTTTGAATTAAATATATATTACATAGTTAATTTATTATTTTCAGGCCAGCAGTATTAATCAGTCCATTTTCTGTGTTGAAATGCTGTGCAATATTTTTGGGAAAAAGGTGAAGATTGTCATTTTAACAGGTCTGTATTAAAATATATATATTTTACATTCTGCCACAAGAATGCTATTGTATAATACATTTAATGATTAGGCAGAACAGTGGGAATAATAAAGATTAGATGGCACAGAAATAACAAGTGTCCATGGGTATTCCTACACAAAGGAACTCTGAACTAGGAAAGGGCTGCCATTATATTAACTTATGGCTTGATTCTGCCACCATTACAGTGACTGAGTAGTATTTTAGTCCTAAAGTAGCCCCATTGGAATCAATTGGTCTATTCAAGGAGTAAGCTATAACTTTATGTAACTAAGAATGGCAAAATCTGGCCCTCATTTTCTGTAATTCCTACCTTTGCAAGCAGTCCTAGGCACCTATATATCCAGGTAATAGGCATCTATAAATATCAAAAAGAGGCTGCATCATCCTCCTAGATTAACATATTACCATGGTCTAATGTCATTCTCATAAGTGTCACATTTATGTAGTTGTTGCATGAATCATGAAAAATGGTGAATGGCAGGTTTTGCAGAATTTGGACATAGATATAAGTATATATTTTATATACCTTTCTACTAATCACTTCTAAATAGCCCCAACTTTCAGATATTACAATGCTGTGATAAACTGATTCAGCTTATGTTTTATACTAGCAGGACACAGTAGTGGTTTTCCTATATTATATCTGTTGCTTTTTGGATTCTTGACCTTCCCCCATCCCCCTCCAAACTCCCAGCCAATCTTTACTGTCAAGTTAAGGTCCTCCTACAGCATTTAGATTCATACAGACTCTTAAATGCTGGTATATAAATAACACACATGGATTAAATTAATTCAGAAGTGGTTTTGCATGATTGAAATGCGTATTTTCATTACAATATATTAAAATAATTGTTCAAAGGATATCTGAAACATCATTAAATATCGATTCTGCTTTTATTTTACATGTCTGAAATGTTTCTTTATGAAAGGCAACATATAGATACTTTTCATGTTCTGAATGTGCCATTTGTTGAATATGTTACTCTTGACTATAGAAAACCTTGATAGTTATTTACTTGAGTTTTTATGAAATTATTCATTTCAACCATGAGATACTTTGGCTGAACAAATTTCACACATGTGCATAGTAATTACTTTTATTTTGGATGTGTAAATAATGCAGATGTCATAACTGATTACAGTATTTTCATTACTCCAGGTGGAATATTTCAAGAAGACATTGACTGATAACACTTGACATGTTGACATTTACTCTGTCTGCAGGAATGGTTGGCTCAGGGTATTATTAGTGACTTGAGATAGCAGAGCAGAGGTTAACGGATCAAATCCAGTCCAGCTTGGTAGTGACAAAAGTCATTATGAACTATTTGATGGCTCTTTGGTGGCTTATGAAAAGCAAGTTGCCAGTCTATAGTTCCTGGAGACATGAATCTGCATCAGTAAGCTATCAATGTTATCTGGTCCCTTTGCTTGAGGACTCAGCAGAGAAGGAAAGATTGAATGGAAATGAATGTTGACAGCACTCTCATCTGGCATCGAGGCATGGCACAGAACTCACAACCAAGGGGGAGCAGCAGCTATGGTGGTGTTAAGCCACATTTACACCTTCTCAGCTGGGGACTCATCCAGAGCCCTGCAATGGCCCTTGTGTAACTTAGAAAACCTTCTCTGCAGTGCTTCATCCCTGTGCCAGTATTCCTCTCCAGTCCCAATCCCTAGCACACCCCTACACTGGTCCTCAGAAGACAGCCTGTGACTGCCTTTCTCGGGTTTTTGTGCTGGGGAATACAAAGTCTGCAAAGTCTGTACATACAGATACATGTGTGCACAGACAAGTAAACTGAAGTTCTTCTGAATTAATTTGGACATGATGACAGCATTCCTTTTACGAGACTGTCTCGTCATGCCGTTACAGCCCAGTACATGTTTTTTCTTCATAACATCACATGGCTCTGGTTGAAGAGTGAGAATGATCTGCTTTCACTCAGAGCTCAGAGATAAGACTGCATCTGTGGCAAGCAAGCATATTATTTTGTCAAACTTTTTTCTTTTCATGTCCTATATGTGTAGGTTTTAGTAAAGTCAGTACATTGATTATGCAACCCATTTTTTCTTTAAAAATATTTGTGATAAAGTTGGGAATCTTTTGTTCTGTTCCCAATAAACTCAACACAAAGGAAACAATAACCACATATATGTACACATGCTGTTTCACACGTTCTCCATTGTCCTTTTTATGCCACCCATTTAAAATAAATGAATTGTCTCAATGAAGGAAAAGGTTAGTAGAAAAAATAGTGGGAGTTTAATAATGGTTTGTTTAAAATGGGAAGTGATATATGACCACTGTATTTGTTGGAAGGATGGTAAGATAGTGAATCTGGCAAAAAAATTCACTAACTGACATGGGGGAATGTAATTTACATCTCCCTGCACAAGCAGTTCCCCTTACACCCAGAGACATATGCCCCCAGAAAATGCCGATGAAGGTTTCTGCTTCCTGTCTTTTTACATTCATCTGACGAAGTGGGTATTCACCCACAAAAGTTTATGCTCCAATACGTCTGTTAGTCTATAAGGTGCCACAGGACTCTTTGTGTCTTTTCTGGGTCTTCTTTTGTAGACAGACATTATTCTTTAAAAAACAGGTTCTCCAGTGACTTCATTCACTGTCCTGCAACTCACCAATGAGTTGTTCAAGGACTCTCTTACCTCTGATGTCACAGTTCCACCAAGAGGAAAAGGGAAGGCAAAAACACTCTTGGTTTGAAGCACATGCTTGATACTGCACAGCATAAAGGCAGCATAGGGAAATCCTTTACTGGCTTGATTCTCCAGCTTTAGAGAAGCTGCTCATCAGAGAGGACTGAAGCACAACTGTCCTAATAGACTGCAAAATCTGGCTTAGTTGCCACTCCAGAGCTGGTGAGTATCCATAGGAATTACCTGAGATACAACAGATTAGTAACTGTCAGTAAAATTTCTTTCCTTTTTATTTTAATGGCAAGAACTGGAGTAACAGGCTGGGATTTAAAGTCTGTGAGTGTGCTGGATGCTGAGAGGATGTTCACAGTTCAGAATTAATCAAATTGCAGCACTATGATGTAAGGCTGAGATATCCAAAACACCCAAACTGCAGTGAGTTTCAATAGGATTTGGCCTCCTTAACTCACTTATGACCCTTTGAAAATCCGAGCCGAAATTTCTAAATGTAGTAAATTATGAATAGCCTGTTTTATGTGTGTTGGGATTTTTGATTGTTTTGTTTTTATGTTGTTTTTTGTAACATAACATCCTAATGTTTCTTTGGAAGAATTGATTAAATCTTCTGAAACACAAAATCTGAAACTTCTCAAATGAGACCAAAAAGCGAGGCTGCCTAAGAAATAAAACAGTTAATAAAAGTTGACTGTTCTTCCTACACACATACTGTGTTTAAAAAAAAATCTTTGTTACAGTTTGATTCACAACCACATAAACACTGAAGGATGAAGCTACCGTATCTGTGTTGTACTGTCTCCACAGCGGTGTTTTATGTGGGCAAACACAGTGATTGCCACCAGCAGAGGGCTGTCTTTTTAAATTACGTTTGCTGCTGTGAAACTATCATGTGGTTTCAAGTCTTAGTTGTATTGTGCTTGTTTTCCATGAGTGATCACTGCAAAATAATATAATTCTAAACCAGAAGACCTGACTGATAAAACACTGAGCCAGATTCATGTAGAGATTTTGTTGGCTTATGTCTGGTTAACCTCTGATGGAGGATCCCAAAAGTGGAAAGGCCACCAAGTTTGAGAGACAAAGGGGACGAACAGTTCCCCAAAACTGGCCAGGAAGTGAGTGTGGCTTATGCAACACATCTTACCTGTAGCCTTCTCCACCAGGGCACTGATGAAGATCCAGCCATAAGCTGAAGCTGCTACTTACCCATGGAAATGACAAGGGAGGACAGTGGTGGAACAACAGTCTTCTTATCATAGTGTAACTCTCCATGGTCCTGTGGCACAAAGGGCTTCACTGGTGCAGGATGATTCATAGATTCCAAGGCCAGACAGGACCATTGTGTTCATCTAGTCTGAACTGTAATATCATTTTCTATGCATTGATGAAGATTAATACGGTATCTGTTTAAAACTACAGGAAGAATATTGTGGATAGGCAGAACATATTACCCACTATCTTGAACTGGCAGGAAAATAGATTAGATGAGCTAATAGGTTTTTTCCATCTTTAATTTCTCTTATCCTAAGGAATTCTGCATGTTCTAGGAAGATCGTATTCTTACATATAACATTTCCTTGATAGGCTCTCTCATAATTTAAACAAGTCTGTCCCTGGACAAAATGCCCATACGCTCCACTTGTACAGTTACTTTCATACTTACAGAATCTTTTGTATTTATGTACAAAATTTGATTGCTTACTTTTGGTCCTGAATCAGCAAAGTACCTGGCTGACATCAATGGAACTGCAATTCAGTGCTTTGTTGAATTGAAGCCTGTTAGCTGTAACCCAAGCATAAGATGTTGGAGTAAAGTATCTGGGTCCTGGAGCAATATAAACCATTCCACCATGTGATTGTGGTATGCACTGTCTCTTAAAAATAAGAAATATTGTGGTACTCTGTTTACAAGGATTTGTCCTAGGACTAGTCGATAGTGTGTGGGGTAACTTTAAAACTTTTTGCTGAAAATATAGAAAATATAAGACTTCTTGAAATAATTTTACTGATAAAGTGCTTTTTTATCTGAGTAAAAAATAGAAACAAAAGCTCTGAAGAAACTCAAATATGAAATTGCAGAAGTACTAACTATGGCATGTGACTTATTGCTTAAATCAACCTCTGTATCAGAGGACTGGAGGAGAGCTAATGTAATGTAGATTTTTTTAAAAGGCTCCAGAGGTGATCCTGGCAACTACAAGCCAGTAAGCCTAATGTCAATACCAGGCAAATTTGTTGAAACATAGATAAACACAATATGTTGGGGAAGAGTCAACCCATCTTTTGTAAAGGGAAATCATGCCTCCCCAATCTATTAGAATTCTTTGAAGGGGTCAACAAATGTGTACAAAGGTAATATAGTGTATTTGGACTTTCAGAAAGCCTTTGACGAGGTCTCTCATCAGAGGCCCTTAAGCAAATTAAGCAGTCATGGGATAAGAGGGAAGGTCTTCTCATGGATCAGTATTGGCTTAAATGACAGAAAACAAAGAGTAAGAATAAATGGTCAGTTTTCAGAATGGAGAGAGGTAAATAGCAGTGTCCCCATAGGGATCTGTAATGAGACCTATGCTGTTCCTCATATTTATAAATTATCTGGAAAGGGGATAAACAGTGAGGCAGCGAAGTTTGCAGATGATAAAAATTACACAGGTCTGAAGCAGACTGCAAAGAATTACAAAGGGATCTAAAAACTGGGTGTCTTGGCAACACAGTGGAAGATAAAACCATTAGAAAAGGGATAAATAATAGGACAGAAAATCACATAGCGCCACTATATAAATCCATGCTAAGCCCACACCTTGAATACTGCATGCAGTTCTGGCCACCCCATCTCAAAAAAGATAGAATTGGAAAAAATACAGAGAAGGGCAATGAAAATTATTAAGGGTACGGAACAGCTTCCATATGAGGAGAGATTATAAAGAGTAGGACTGGTCATCTTAGAAAAGAGATGACTAAGGGGGGGATAAGATAGAGATCTATAAAATCATGGATGATGTAGAAAAAGTATTTAGGGAAGTGTTATTTACCCCTTTACATGACACCCAATGAAATTAATAGGCAGCAGGTTTAAAATAAACATGAAGAAGTACTTCTTCACACAATGCACAAGTCAACCTGTGGAAATTGTTGCCAAGGGATGTTGTGAAGGCCAAAAGTATAATTGGGTTAAAAAAAGAATTGGATAAGTTCATGGAGGGTAGTTTCATCAATGGCAAGTTAGTTGGGGATGCAAAGTAATATTCTGGATGTTCCTACATCTCTCATTGCCAGGAGCTGGGACTGGATGATAGGGAATGGATCGCTCAACATTTGCTCTGTTTTGTTCATTCCCCTTGAGGCATCTGTTACTGACCACTTGGATGACAGGATAGTGGTCTAGATGCACCATTGGTCTGACCCAGTATGGCCATTCTCATGTTCTCTGAACCCTTTTTAAAAGCTATATTTTGCAGGGATTCATGTGAAATTCTAATGTGTTCATGTAAATATTGGACCAGATTCTCAGCTGATTTAAATCAGTTAGCTTCTCCGCATTGATCTGCATTGAGTAAAGGTGGCACAGTCCAGCACTTGGTATAATTTACAATCCTCTTTGCCATTGTCATCTTTATTATCACAGTCATCAATAGTGCCCACTGTAATTAATGTAGAGCTCCCACTTCAAGGCTTTTCATCCTTTTTTCTTTTGTTTCTTCTGTTTTGTTTTGTTGTGGAAGCATGACAGAAATACATTATCCCCATATGTTTCATTGGGAAATGTTGTGCTAGCAAAAATGGCCAAAGTTAGAATCTTCAGATTTTGCTTTTTTGTCAGTCTTTACTGAGACTTAAAAGGAATCAAGATTTGAAGAAAATTAGTTCAATATTTTTAAAGTTATGAATGTTTAAAATTCAGCAATTCCATACATGCATATTAGAATTATTAGAAAGGTCTACACTTCTTAGGGCTTGTCTACACAGGGACACTCGAGAATTAATCCAAATTAACTTTTCGAGTGGATTAGTTAAATTGCATTAAACTCCTGTGTGGATTTTTATTTTATTCAGAATTAAAGTAGCTTTAATTCAGTTCAGCTTCATTCCCTTCCAACAAGAATTAACAATAAATCGAATTAATGTCACTTTAATTCTGAATAAGAGTATCCACCTGGGAGTTTAATGCAGTTTAACAAAACCACTTTAATTTCACACCTTTCATTAATTTGGATTAATTTTCCTGAGTGTCCCTGTTTAGACCAGCCCTTACTTTCGTTGCTTAGAATTCTCATTGAAATTAAGATCTTCCTTAAAGGCTAAGAAGGCTCTTATTGAGGAAAACTGGTTCAGAAGGCATCTGAATTAGTGCAGTTCAGGAGCACATAAGCATCAGGGAACATCTGGCCACTGCAGCAGAGTCCTGTATTACACAGGACTGTATTCCTACCGTGAGTAACGTTCCACTAGCTGAATAGATAGGGCCAGTCCAAGAAACTTTCAAGATCCAGATACAGAGAAGTTCTGTAAACTCCAAAGTAGCTTTGGGTTTCTTTCTTTCCCCTTTCTTCCTTAAAAAACAAAACCAGGGAAATTACTGCAGGCAAACTAGCTTTACTACAACACTGAAACTGCGAAATCAGTCATTGAAAAGTCTAGAAATTTGACAAGTTTGGGTCACACTGATTTTGATGATGCTATGCTGATGCAGATCTGGTGCCTTGCATTCAAAAGCTGAACTTTTACAGTGTAATATCTACTCCACTTTGTGGCAGGAGGTAAGCATAGTATAAAACATGGCTAAATGGAATTGGACCTTTCCAGTCTAAAACAAAAAGGGGAAATTTTCTCATTCCAAAGTTTGGGGAGTAGAAGTTTTTAAAGAAGTTTCCATCTCATTTGATTAGATTAGGTAAAGATATAATTTGCAATATCAGAAAACAAGGAGAAGAGAACACTCAGATTTGAGCCTTTTTTTAGAAAAGAAGTCTGTGACATACTGCATTTCAGTGTAAAAGGCTGTAGGGGCCCACGAGCTAAAAGATCTATGGAGTCAGCACAACACACTTATAGTAAGTATCTTTCCAGTGCAGTTTCTGTATTTAAAGTTTCCATTATAAAGGAGTAAACAAAGCAGAGTAAAAGTCAGATAGCATTAAGTATCTGCATCCAGCTGGAAGAATTATTACAATGTTTTTACTGCAAACATCTGAGCAGCCTCCAGGCTAGTAAAGAAGTAATAATAGAAAATAACACAATGAATGTTGATCTAATTGCAGTTTACAATAAATAAAAATAATTATTGTAACTATTTCCATATAGGCACATTTTTAGCTGCAGTTTTACACACAAATTCTGCTTAGTTAGTTCCTCTGTAAGAGCAGAAATACTGGTCTATTCTGCAAAATTTAAATATGTAAAAGCCAGACAGCTATGACCTAAAAATTGGATGGGGGGAATGGTACATTGTAAGAACTTAGAAAACAGCACAAATCGCACTATTACCTTTATGTAAATGCTATTTATAAAGATGAAAGTCAGAAACTGTAAAATTAGATTCTGCATCCCAGTCTGTCAGCATTTGTTTGTATGTAATTGGTTACTAATGCTGTAATTATGATAATGAATTCCAGACTTTTTAGCATAATACTCCTGTATATGGGATTATATTCAATAAATTTATTCATAAGATTTATCCGGTCTTGCAATGGAAAGTCATAAAATGTACAGAATTTATCTCAGAAAGATTGCAAGATAGTCACTGTGAGTAAAGTTGCTCATGAACTTGCCTTCCACAGAACCAAACCTGTCACTTATTGCCTTTGTGGTTTTGTTCTTAAGTGGCGCCTGTGGGCAATACAAATAATAAAAATTGCAGAGCACTTATGTTGAGAAACCTTTCCCATTGCTATTGGTGCCATTTTCCTTCCATAGTAATCCGTGTCTTAACTGCTTTGCTTTGTAACAACCTGAAGGCTCTTTGAAATTGAATATGTTCACTTAAAAGATAATACTGGCACACACCATATCGGTCTGTTGGGAAGACATGTAGAAAAGGAAAACCCTGTCCATCTTTGCAATGACAAAGAACACCTTGATATTTCTTTGAACTCTTTCTACAACGGGAACATTGTTGTTTTACAACATACAGTTGTATGGTCCTGTGATTGTTGATTGTTTTACAGATATATTTAAAGACACAGAAACAGATAGTAATAATCTGCCCACTAAATAGCTGCAGACCCATACACACATGATAAATGCATCCTAAACAGAAGAAAATAGAGGATGGAAGAGAATTTATGGTTGAGGTTAAGTCCTGGTACTGTTTGGCTTAGGATCTCTCAGATTAATGCTATTATGGTAATATGTTCTATATTAGCATAATGCATTAAGAACACCTAACCCTAACCCCCACAGCATCAAAGAGTTAATAGAAAATCAGCATTGAATAAGATACGACATAGGCATGAGAGTCCTGCACTTAGGATGGAAGAATCCCATGCACTGTTACAGACTAGGGACCGAATGGCTAGGAAGCAGTTCTGCAGAAAAGAACCTAGGGGTTACAGTGGATGAGAAGCTGGATATGAGTCAACCGTGTGGCCTTGCTGCCAAGAAGGCTAATGGCATTTTGGGCTGTATAAGTAGGGGCATTGCCAGCAGATCGAGGGACGTGATCGTTTCCCTCTATTCGACATTGGTGAGGCCTCATCTGGAGTACTGTGTCCAGTTTTGGGCCCCACACTACAAGAAAGATGTGGAAAAATTAGAAAGAGTCCAGCGGAGGGCAACAAAACTTATTAGGGGGCTGGCGCACATGACTTATGAGGAGAGGCTGAGGGAACTGGGATTGTTTAGTCTGCAGAAGAGAATAATGAGGGGGGATTTGATAGCTGCTTTCAACTACCTGAAAGAGGGTTCCAAAGAGGATGGATCTAGACTGTTCTCAGTGATACCTGATGACAGAACAAGGAGTAATGGTCTCAAGTTGCAGTTGGGGAGGTTTAGGTTGGATATTAAGAAAAACTTTTTCACTAGGGGGGTGGTGAAGCACTGGAATGGGTTACCTAGGGAGGTGGTGGAATCTCCTTCCTTAGAGGTTTTTAAGGTCAGGCTTGACAAAGCCCTGGCTGGGATGATTTAGTTGGGAATTGGTCCTGCTTTGAGCAGGGGGTTGGACTAGATGACGTCCTGAGGTCCCTTCCAATCCTGATATTCTATGATTCTATGATGGGCCTAGTGGTTTCATCCAGTTCCTGGTATTTCATAAATTCTTATCCCCAGGGGAAAGACTTCTTTAGATTTAAAGCATTAACTTACATTTTATTTTTTAGTGTCAAACTGATATTAACTGATTTGGCTCTAATCATTAGTACTGCTAGTCACATTTACTTCATTTTCTAGTCATGTGGATGTCATATGTATTTTATAGGAATCCACTATAATCCAGAATTCATTATTATACAATTTAAATAAAATGCTGCTAATTGTTCACAGTACAAGACAGTATATATGCACTCTGTAGATTTGTTTACCACCTGTAAAGTATGAGGACTTTTAACACATTTACATAAATATATATTCTACAACATAATTTTCTCTAAGCCAAATGTGACAGGGACATGGGGAAAGATTTCTGTGCGGACAAGAATGGTGCAGCAAATCTGGGTGTTATCAGATAAGTAAATATTTTGGGTAACTGACTATTTAGAGATGACAGACATATGGAGATGTTTATTTGAATAGTTTGGCAAGGTGAGAACTTGGCTGTTGAACAAGGTCAGGGCTTGTATGTTGAACTCTAATGCTGTATATATGACCAAGATAACAATAAGGCAAATAGAAATCTGTTGATGAAGTTTTCGTTCTTATTTTTCAATTGCCAGATCTACATCAGCTTGTATAAATATCCCCTGTTAGAGGCTATGGCACATTGTAAAAGACACCATAATGCTGCACAGTGCCTTCTTTAGTAGCTTTAATGTTGGTGGATTTATAGTTATTTATTATTTCTATAGTATATAGTAATTCCACACAGCTCTGCATAGACTAGGTTAAAAAAAAAACAGATCTGTGCTCTCAAGAGTTTACAGTTTAACTCAGACAAATACTAAGGAAATATTCAGGCACAAGAAGGTGTAGAACACTGTCAGTTTTTCACAAGTCCTAGTGTAGAGTATATTGAAAAGTATATATAGAGTATATTGAAAAGATTGACTATTAACCTTTAAACATTTCTAAAGTAAAACATATGCCATTTTCTTGTTTCGACAAATGTCTTGGCATGATCTCATTATTCTTTGAGATTTATGCTTTTAAAACATTTCCAACAATGACTGTTTTGTGCAGGAACATTTGTTGTTACTATTTATTGCATGTGTGTTCTTGTTTGTGGATGTGTCCACATACATTTCTTTTCTCTCCACTCTGTCTAATATGTATTTCTCCTTTTTTGTCTTTTTCAGATACCAGATACACACAGGCCTTCAGCATTCTGTCATAAGGCCTACCCAGCCTAACTGTTTACCTCTGGATAATGTGACTCTACCTCAGAAGCTGAAGGAGGTTGGCTACTCAACACACATGGTTGGCAAATGGCACTTGGGGTTTTACCGTAAAGAATGCATGCCGACACAAAGAGGATTTGATTCTTTTTTTGGCTCACTCTTGGGCAGTGGGGATTATTACACTCACTACAAATGTGACAGCCCTGGGATATGTGGCTATGACCTATATGAGAATGACAATGCAGCTTGGGATCATGACAATGGCATATATTCAACACAGATGTACACACAAAAAGTACAACAAATCTTAGCCTCTCATAATCCCAGGACACCAATATTTTTATATATTGCTTACCAAGCTGTTCACTCTCCACTACAGGCACCAGGCAAGTATTTTGAACATTACAGATCAATTAATAATATAAACAGGCGGAGATATGCTGCCATGCTGGCCTGTTTGGATGAAGCCATCAACAATGTGACCCTTGCTTTAAAGAGGTATGGTTACTATGACAACAGCATTCTCATCTACTCTTCAGATAATGGTGGGCAACCAATGGCAGGAGGAAGTAACTGGCCTCTCAGAGGAAGCAAAGGGTCATATTGGGAGGGGGGAATCCGTGCTGTTGGCTTTGTCCATAGCCCCCTTCTGAAAAACAAAGGGTCTGTGTGTAAGGAGCTTGTGCACATCACAGACTGGTTCCCCACTTTGATCACATTGGCAGAAGGGCAGATTGATGAGGACATCCAGTTGGATGGCTATGATATATGGGAGACCGTAAGTGAAGGCAGACGTTCCCCAAGGGTGGACATTTTACACAACATTGACCCCATTTACACCAAAGCCAAAAATGGCTCATGGGCAGCAGGCTTTGGGATCTGGAACACAGCAGTTCAGTCAGCAATCAGAGTAAACCACTGGAAACTACTGACAGGAAATCCTGGATACAGTGACTGGGTCCCTCCTCAATCTTTTAGCAACGCTGGCCCCAATCGCTGGCATAACGAACGAGTTTCTTGGATGGCTGGCAAAACAGTGTGGCTTTTTAACATAACTGCAGACCCCTATGAACGAGTGGACCTTTCTGGTAAGTATCCGGATATAGTGAAGCAGTTGTTGCGGAGACTTTCACAGTTCAATAAGACTGCAGTTCCTGTTCGATACCCAGCTAAAGACCCTAGAAGTAACCCTAAACTCAATGGAGGAGTCTGGGGCCCATGGTTTAAGGAGGATCAGAAGAAAAAGAAGCCAGGTAAAATTAAGGGAGAGAATAAACAAAAGAAGAACAAGAAAAAAACAAGTCAGAAAAAGGGACAGTCCTTACATTGCCGTTTGCACCTTGCTGGTAGATAGGATCAACTACTGTCATTGCATAAACCTAACTCAGTCTGCTCCAACTTTCAGGAGCTCCTGACATTCCACCAAAGTAGAAATACCAGCTCTGCACTATGATTGAATGAAAAATCTCCCCTTCTGGTTTGTTTAGCACAAGTTATCCTGACGCTCTACCTGAAGAATATATAAATGCCCATGTGGCAAATGTTCTCTTCAGCACAAATGATGTTTTCCCATCATAGCTACATTCCATATAACAATGGAAATAACTCTCAGTTCCAGTATTTTTCTGTTTGAAGGATACTTGGTGGGGTGATTCCATGCCCAAAATAGACTATATATTTCAATAATGGTATGGAAAATGGTAGATATTCCCAAACAGATAAAGATGATCTATAGAGAGAAGTAAAACCCAAAATCTGATTCTCATTTTAGGTTATATTGGATTGTAGTCACCATTATGTGATTTTTTTTTTTAATTAAGCACAGCAAAAGTTTAAGCCCCCTAATAGTCTATATACTTTTTTAAAAAGCTGCTTTTAATTAAATTGTCTTACATAAATGGGAGATTTTTTTGGTGCTAGGTTACACTGTTTTCCAATAAAAACAAAAGCACACACAAGAATCAGTTAGCGCGTGTCTCATATTATTTACCATAGGGATAGGCAGAGATGTAGTCGTTGAGAACACCACCAAAATGAATGTAATGTTTATACACTTTAAGTTAACTCTGCTACAGTACATAAAAACATAATTTATTTTACAACACAAGTCAATTACTTCACGTGTATTAAAGCTTTCACATTGGGTGATGCAAGCCACCTTTTTGTTTTATTTGATTTGATTTGCTCTATCATTAGGGGTTTTATTTTACATATCCAAATCTGCATAGTACTGTAAAAACACAAATTACTGTAAATACTGATAAGATGCAAAAGAAGAAAGATTCAGGTACATCATTTCATTATGTATTTGCCTCCAATTAATTTGAATGTATCAAAGTGATTATTTGACTCAGTAGTCACTTGAAATATTGTTGTTCAGTTTCTGTATGGAAGCTAGACTGGCTTTATGTATTTTTTGGGGGGGAAGTCTACTCTAAACCTTTTATTTATATATCTATTAAAATATTTTATTTTTATGGCATTCATAAAAGTATTCTGCCTCTCCTTTGCACTGAAGGTCATAATTCAGTTCTTGATTTTTTTAAATGATAAGCTTTGTTTTGGTTTATTTATTTTTTTTAAATGCAGGTTTGATTTGACATTTCATTTCTGAGATACAGTTCTGACCTTCAAAGAGTTACTGACTTCAGGACACTATTAAAACTGTCCTTATCTCCAAGGATGCTAATGAAGAATTCTCCAGTACCCAGATGGATGGTTACACTGGCTTTTTTAATCTTGCTGTATTACAGTAGATAATGTAATTCAGAGTTCCCATGAATAAAACAACGAGAAATCCTTGTGGCACCTTAGAGACTAACAAATTTATTTGGACATAAGCTTTCATGGGCTATAACCCATTTCATCAGATGTATGGAGTGAAAAATACAGTAGAAAGGTATAAATATACAGCACATGAAAAGATGGGAGTTGCCTTACCAAGTGCAAATTTATATAATTTCATCAAAATCAAACCATCGTCAACACAGCATCAGAAGCAAGTGTAGTTTCTTTTCTGTCTTCAGGGATAGACCTGAAATATTTTTAAGGCAACCCTGAGTAGTTTTCATAACATATGTCAAATATGTAAACTTGAATGGGGTTTGGACATTTTAAAAAATAAAAGGAGTAAAATATTGGCCTAGAATTACGTTTACTGTGAGAATCTGGATTTGGGTAATCAAAATTATAAGGTCAATCAGGAAAGAAGAAGATGATTTTAAAACATTGTAGTGCCAGGGAGATTTCTTAACGCACACAAATCACTCTTTGGTTTCATGTGAAATACCCCTGCGTTGTGACCTGAGCCCAGCATTAAAAAAACAGGTTTCTCAGTTGTCCTGTAGAAAGGACCAAAAATATGTAGTCTATAGGCAGGGCCGCCCAGAGGAGTCAGGGGGCCTGGGGCAAAGCGGGGGAGCTGCGGCGCTTGTACTCACCCGGCGGCAGTCCGGGTCTTCGGCGGCATTTTGGCGGTGGGGGGCCGTTAAGTCGCTCCACGTCTTCGGTAGCACTGAAAGACCTGCCGCCGAAATGCTGCTGAAGACCCGGAGCAACTGAAGGACCCCCCGCCATCGAAATGCCGCCGAAGACCCAGACCGCCACTGGGCCAGGGCTCGCGGGGCCCCTGCAGAGCCCGGGGCCTGGGGCAAATTGCCCCACTTCCCCCCCCGCCCCCCGGGCGGCCCTGTCTATAGGGACAATTTGTATATTTGGCAGGACTGAGATGAGCTTATCTCTTAATGGCTAAAGCACATAAGTTATTCTCTCAATTGCTTAGAACACAGCTCTTCAATAGTAGTGCAGCGGCTAATTCATTTTATCACACCAATTTCTAGCAGACAGAAAGGACAGCTTCTCCATCAATTTCCTTGGCTAATATAAATAAAGTCCATGGTAGTAAAATGCCATCATCGTACAATCAGTGACGTCCCCTTTGAAAATAAGTTTTGTGGTTGTCTTGACATTTACTGGTCAGAAGAAACCAGAGACCATTATTATATGACAATGTTTTATTCCATTATTTCATTTTGTTCAGTTACAGAGCAAAGGAAGAACTCCTTGAATGTAATTAGCATAAAGTATAATGGTGGATCAGAAGTCTCTATATTCTTATATATATTCTACATATGCCACAGGAGAAAACATTTATAAAACCAGAGGTTGCTACCAGTGCATACTTTCTAAAGACTGCATTCGATTTTAGTTCTGCTGTCCTATTCAAGTCAAGAGGTTAGGTACAGTTAAACTAGTGGGCAAAGCTCAGCAGGGTTGAAAGTTGGGTTTAAAAAAGCCTTGAAATTTTTGGAAGCATATCTGAATCTTTTATTGAACGTTTCCAAACCTTTACAATCACCCAATCACTTCTAGCCTTTGCCCTATTTACTCACAGTCCAGCTTGGTTCTTCTCATTTCCCATAGCATACAGCGTATTCTTCCAACCTGCAATAGACCCCTTCAGCCACAGCTTCCTCTCCATGATCTTCAACCATATGTGTCTTCAATAAGACATTCTCTTTACTGAGCTGTTGTGTGATAGTGTATTCAACGCTCATTCACTCACTCACAAAGTCGAATGTGCCTAAGAATGTATTGCTCATACTCTCGGAAGTCATTAGAGTTGAACACAGCAGCCAGCTCAGCAGAGGTAACCAGAGTTGCTTAGACAACAATCCCATATTCCAAAGCACAATTGGAAGGCCCATTGGATATTGTAGAGGAATAAGGAGAAAAGGCATTACTTTTTTGAAGCTGAAAAATGTGTGCAAAGACAGGCCTGCATTTACATTTTCAAGAAAGAAAGTCTTGCACCCTCTGACCCTTCAGAGCAGTTTCATTACCCATTTTTGAAGTGTTTAAAGGAAGAATAGGGTTTTTGTTATATGGGCTGCTGTTCACCATATCCTATCATGGGCACATGGACAAGATGGGGCTGGCATCATCTATGTGGGTTGGTTTGAACGTCCTCACATGGCATCAACACTGTCTACAGGAGCCTTGGAAACACCATATTGAAGACAGATGCTTCTTTTCTTCCTCTTCTCATGTACTCTTGGTGACCGTGTTTTTGTGAGAGATGAAAGCTGCTTTCCTTCCTTAGCCCCAACCCCGCAGTTCAGTACTTCCTCACTGCAGCACCATGCAGAAGGAAAAGCAGAACTGGCAGGTAAGAGAAAAGAGAGGAATCTAAGGGAGGGAAAAGAACTGGAGGGAAAACACCCCCTGGCTCCTGACACATCATCTTTAGATACTGTACATAACCCTCATTTTCATTTGAAAAGCTGGCAGATATGAAGACGCCTAATCCTGTCCTTTTCGGTATTTTGTTTCTCAACCTTCATCAATTCCTACCTAAAACCCCATTCAGTGCTTTAAAAAATGCTAAATGGTTTTATTATCCACTATTGAGAGTTAGCTTTTTTGGATTTAGCGTAACGTGAAACTGGAGGCATAAGAGTTTCCTTGCTGCAAATAAAACAAAGATAAGTGGAAGTGCATGTTATGAATGGTAAATGATTCTTTAAAATGACAGTCTCTGTATGTGACTCATTCTGTGGGATGTGGGGAAAAGACTCAGGCTCTGAAGATGATTTGTCATCACTAATGGATGCATTAACAGCTAAAGCAATCCAACAGATCCTTGTAGCCTTTGAGACATGAGCATTTTTGAAAAGTGGACTATGCCAGTAAAGCAAGCAAATCTTCCCTTTCATATTGAGGTAATGGATTTTGAGATCAAGTTGGTAAAGAACACTCATGTTTCCATCTGTACAGAACTAAACTTCATGAGGAATCTGAGGTATTGTCTAGACATCACCAAGCATTGAAAATTAATTATTTTATGGTTTTGCTGCACGTTCCTAACTTCCCCCTTTTTCTCTCCCTCACACATTCCGTATACAAACACCCTCAGGAACCCCATGTATATTTGGATAGTTGCCCTTTAACACCAAAATTTAAGAAAAGTCTGGCTGTTGTTCAATTTTAAAAAAGAGCTAGAAACAACCACGTTACATTTTTGCAATAACATTTTCACGTACGGAGATCTTGTTATGAGCGAGGGGTCCACACTTTGATTTGACATTTCTTTTATACTGAATTCTTGAAAATGCTCTCTGCACCTGCTTTGTAATTTTCATTGTTTGTTACATTCACAGAACAATACAGGTGCCTTCTGGTTGTCACAATAAAATCTTTAAATTCCTTTGGATGTTAATCAGTCATTTTAAGCCTAGTGAATCAAGTGTTATTTACCTTATATTCCAAATGTATTGAGGTGAATATCAATGTTCGATCTATTCAGCACACAGATACGTGAGGGATTGATAGTGGGATATGAATCTTTTCATCTCTTGGTTACTGATTCAAATCTAAATGAGCTACACACCCTCCTCACAAGGAGTGTCTATTCGGGACAAAATTAATTCAATTCCCCGAGGCAAGACAGTATGGGACGCTTTCTTTTCCTATTCTGTGAATAAATAGAGGGCATCAGTCCTGACAGTTGGCATTACAGCACCTTTCACAAGCACTGAATTTTCAAATTACAAAAATATATAATAACCGCTGCCCCTCCTGCCCCCCCCCCCCCACACACATGCATTCCACTTAAAAAAAAACAAACAAAAAAACCCCACCTCACTATATTACACATGGATGATAATCTTTCTCCTGGTATTTTCCCGCATTTTAGAATCTAAAATTGAGATAATTCGGTTCATTTTTATTTCTCTTTGATAAAACCTCTACTGATGTGTCCAAACATCACAGCTTGGTGAATGTATATTATATGGAAAATCAAACATTCACTTGGTTCTAGTACTCTATTGTTTATTTTCCTGGTTTCCTAGGAATGGCAGAAGACACAAATTACCATGAAGAGGATCGTAAGACTTATTTTTGCTCTGAGATAACTCAGTACCCAATTCAGCAGCCCGGCCCTATTCAGCAAAGTTCTTAAGCATATGCTTAACTTTACTTCAGTGGAATTAAGTACATTCTTAAGTGTTTTGCTGAATAGGGATGAAGTTAACTACATGCTTAAATGCTTTGATGAATTAAGATTTTTGATCTAAGGAGGAAGGCCATCAGAAAAAAGTGAAACCTCTTTTTCTACATCATGCTGCTTGTCACCTCTACTGAGACAGTTAATGATAACAGATGTAAACAGAGCCGCCGCCACCACCACATAGGAACCAAATGAGTGCCTGAATGTGAATTAAGATTACAGCATAGCTCTGTTCTTTAGTGCAGTGGTTCTCAACCAGCTGTTCCGGGCCCACTGGGGGGCCCTGAGCAGGTTTCAGGGGGTCCACCAAGCAGGGCTGGCATTAGACTTGCTGTGGCCCAGAGCAAAAAGCCAAAGCCCCTCTGCATGGGGCAAAAGCCTGGGGTTCCAAGCCACCACCCAGGGCTGAAGCCAAAGCCTGAGCAACTTAGTTTCACAGTAGCAACTGCCCTGCTTGCTACCTCCTAATGCCCTGCCTTTTATATGCAGAAAAATGTTGTGGCACAGGTGGGCCGTGGAGTTTTTATAGCATGTTGGGGGGGCCCCAGAAAGAAAAAGGTTGAGAACCCCAGCTTTAGTGTGTGTGTTTTCAAGCTACCTTGTTAATTCTAGTTAAATTACAGTCAGAAAGACAGTTTCTAAGTAACATAGCTTATTAATTTACCTTTTTGTCTATTTCCATAATGGGAGGAGAATAAGGACCTGCGATGTCACTCCAACACTTTCTGAAAAACATATTTTTAAAATGCCTAATTAAAAAACCTAGGTGTTTCAGTAAAAGTCAAGTATTTAATCACATTCAATTACAGCAGAACTTGAAGGAACATATGTAATGTTTGATGCTGATCTTTAGATTTGATTAAAAGACCGTTTCTGCTAATCACTTGACAAGGCCTGTTGTGACAAACCCTACAGATTAACCCTAATTGTGAGCTCAACTGTAAAAAGTGAGTGAAAGTTTATAAATGTCACAATAACCTATAACAATAGCTGTTGATGGGAAAAGGTACAAAAGGAGAAAGAAATCTGAATTAGTGTAAAACAAAAAGGCTTACTGATATAACTCAAGAATTATGTCAAGATCCTGCCGGGTAAACAAGAGAAGTGTGGGAATGAAAAACCAATGAACCAAAATCGGTGTATCAAACGTTGGCCTAATTGATGGATAAAATAATGAGAGGACAGGTTACTCTGCCCATCACTCCCTTTTAGATTCCTCAGAAAGAGACTTAGGGAGGTAAGAAAAATAGCAGCAGGACTTCTCCTTTTTCCTTTTGTCTAATAAGAGTCTAGCTAAGCTGGACACATTTGTATATTTTGCAACACTGCTGTACATTTGTGATCAGAAAGAGACAGCTAAAAACAATTCCCTAAACAGCCCATTACAAGTTTGCCAGGTCTTGGACTGGCTGATAAGACTGTGTGCTGTACCTGTGTTTGTTCCAGCAGCGAGGTCACAAGTGAGAGTCAACACCAGAGAAAGAAGCTGCTTTCTTCTATCTTTGCTGTTCTTCTCTTTCCCTTTTGTGTATTTGTCCTGTTTTGTCTTTGTCTTAACAACATCAGCTCCAGTCCATCTCAACTAACTTCTCTTTTCCCCAAAGGGCCAATTATTACCATTTTAATGCCAGCTAAGAGATTGTCCTGCCAGGGAGGTTTTCTTTCTTACCAGGGAAAGGTAACAAGGGATATTGTTGAAATGAAAGACTTAATACTTTAGATTTCAAATGCTTTAACTATTTTTCCTTTTTTTTTTCTGTATCTTTTTAATAAAAGGTTAAAAGGAATTTTACTGATGTGCGTGCCATGGTACTAAGCAGGCTGACATCTCTATATACCAGTGGTTCTCAAATTATTGTACTGGTGACCCCTTTTATATAGCAAGCCTCTGAGTGCGACCCCCTTTATAAATTAAAAACATTTGTTTATATATTTAACACCATTATAAATGTTGGAGGCAAAGCGGGGTTTGGGATGGAGGCTGACAGCTTGCGACCCCCCATGTAATAACCTCGTGACCCCCTAAGGGGTCCCGACCCCCAGTTTGAGAACCCTGCTATATACCAAACCAAAACCTTGGTTAAAACTGTTTAATGTTGGACAATTTCTGGATCATGTTAACATGTTTGACTCTTTGAGCCCATATATTCCATCTAAATTAATACATTTTTTACATTCTAAAGGGTTAATATATACTCAGAAATGGCATCTTGACAAACAAGCAGTAGTTTTCAAAGTTGGTTTAAAAATCCTTAAATGTGTTGAACTGGTTTGGAATAAGCATGCAAAGTAAACATTTTTTTTTCAAAAATAAGAGAGAGTTAACAATTGTTTTATAGCAATTGATAATTTGTCTAAAAACTTTTTAACAAATGCTTTGATTTGTTTTCCCATTTTCTTTTGTTAATTTTAATGTTTATAGCTTTTGTAAATGGTAATAACTTCAAAGTTTTAAGGTAAGAATTTAAAAAAAAAGCAAAAGTAGCAAAAATGAAATGTTTTAAATTGTTGAAGGTTAAGGTGCTAAAGCAAACTTTTATTGAAAGAACATCTTGGGTAATTCCCCATGTGAACAAAATGCCAGCTTAATTCAGGGCTGCTACTGAAGTGACTCTGAATTGAATTTCAAACCACCTGAACCAAGAGCTGTTGCAATACCAAACATTTTGTGATTAATTTTTTTGTATCTTTTAATAAAAGGTTAAAAAGTGTGTTTGCCATGATATTACACAGGCTGAGGTCTCTGTATACCAAACTCAAATCTTGTTTAAAACGGTTTAATATTGGAAAGTTAGGATCTTCTTAACACTTTTGATTTTTGGGTCAATTTAAACCATCTGAAATAATACAACAAGCCATATGATTCCTTTTTTTTTTTTTTTTTAATTAAGATTTGCTTCTGCAGGGGAAAACTGGCTAATACTTAACTGCACTCAGAAGAAATTCAGTCTTTTAAATGTATGAATATTTTTCCAGTGCAAGTGTGTAAAGGGCCATTTTAAAAGAATATAAATAGAAGCACAGTTCAGTGCATTCACTGAGGATTGCCAGAGTCTTCTGTAGAGTAATTTATCCTATTATCTAATTGCAAAAAAAGAAGTCATTCTCTATGTGTTTAATTTGAAGACCACTTGAGGACTTTAAACCTATTCTTATAAACTGATGAAGGGCCAGAAGAAGAGCTTTTATTTACTAAAGGTCTTCTCTAACATTAAGTGAGGTATATATTAGGTATATACTGGGGGACCTCTTTAAAAATGTTCAATTTTATGGATAGACAGAAATGAGCCAACTTTGAACTGACACTTCATTCTCAGGAGGGTTTTTGCACTTAATTTTCAGGAGAGTGAGGTACCAGCGATGAACGAATGATCCAGGTGGCCACAAAGCCAACATCTATCTGTTCTTACTAATGTGTGTCTACTTATGGAGAGTTGTTTAAGTTGTGTGTGACAGCTGCCCTTCGTTCAAGATAAAGGTAAGAAGCAGTTAAACTCCTTTTTGGGGTAAAATTAGCTGAGATAATAGGAGCCAATTTAGCTATGTTGGTGGAGGTTTTTCACTGGGTATTGTTAGATGGAGATGTGTATGTGTGAGAAGCACTTCTGAAAAAAAACAAACCCCCAAACAAGCAGACAGCAAGAGCACTAGGAGAAAGTGAAGAGACGGAGCTTTTGGGGCAGAGTTTGGGCTGGAAAGAGGCTTGGAATTGTGAGCAAAGAAACTGCCTCCTGTTCTTTGATTCCTGCTGTGTTCAGGGAAATGGAACTTTCCACATTCTTTGTAAATAAACAGGATTGTATCAAAGAAATACCTGACCCTATCATCAATTTCTCCTAACGGAAACACCCCGCAAGACGCCATATAGTGTCTAAGCAATTGGGCTAACAATATGAACCAGTTATCTCTGGGCTCTCACAACCTATTGAAGTCATTCAAACTTTGATTGCCCATTTCTCTTATACTCATTGCCTTCCTGCCTTTGTTTCATTTGAGGATTTCATCATGTTTTACCACATTTCCTTCTAAACTATCTGAGAGAGATCTAGTGGCACTTTATTGATGACCTCCACCCATCTCAGACTGCTTATACCCTCATGCAAACTCTATTTACCAAGCCAGTTTTTTATGCACACAAGTAACTCACCCCCACACTATACATGTAAATCTTGTAGATTTGAAAGTTAGACCTCTGTGATCCACACCCACAGTAAAACCTAAAGGACAGAGGGGGAAAGTAATCAAAAATCCCCATGGCTTGAAAGCCATAATGCAACAAATTCTACCCTCTATGAGGAAGGATTAGTGGAAGCATGGAGGGGGCACGGGGCATGGCTGTGAACTCTATGACCTCAAGGAAATCAGGTTATGACCCTACAGAGCTCCAGTTATTCAGCAGTCTCCTCCTCCTGTCAGCACAGCTTCCATGGGAGTTGACCTGCCATTAGCTATTTACCCTTCTTCTGAAAAGAATCAGTTTTGAAGCCATAGGGTTAATTCTGTTCCCAACATTATTAATAACTGTGTGGCTTTCTGCTGGAAAATCCTCTTATGTGGTAGGTCCCTGCTTCCATCTTCGCTTGCCCCAGCGAACACCAGGCTCCCAAGAAAGGAGAACGTGCAGTGTTGACTCCATTCCCACCATCCTTTTCTGAGAAGGTGGGGGGCTTTCTACCACTTCATAAGCCTGGGTGTCAGGTGACTGGTCAGGAAGTGGTTTAACTATAAAGTTTGTGTTTAGCCACTGAGAATGCCCGACTTGCAATAGTTATTTCCAGTATAATGAGCAAGCAAAGACTGAGCTGAGTGCTTGTGCTGTTACTGGTTCTTTTTTTCCACCCACTCTGCCTCCTAAGTACTTCCTAAACATAGAGGATGAAATCCTGGCCCTATTGAAGTCAATGGAAGTTTTGCTATTGACTGCAAAAGGGCCATGATTTCACCCATAACCTTTGCCTTCTCTTTTGCTCCTCTCTATGCCACAGAATGGAAAAGAGCATGGAGCCTTCAGCCTGCTGAACTGTCCTAAATGTCCATCCTCTCCTGTATCACTCACTGTATTGCCGTAAAGAAATTCAAGAAAGTGCTTTACATAATCTTATCATAAATTCATGCCTAGCATCCACCAATAGGGTGCTGTTCTCATGTTCCTGTCAGTGTTTATAGTACTAGTATAGTGCTAAAGACAAGGAGGCTTATCAGGATGCAATTTTCGGTACCTTTCTTTGATTCCTTTTAAATTATAAGTGCTAGCTTCTCTCAGGTGCAGCCATATCTTCCCCATTTCCAAGGTTTTAAATATGTAGTAGAGAATATGATCATCAGTAGATTATCTGATCTGCACATCATCATCATCTGCTCTTCACAAATGATAATCCGTGTTTGGGTAACAACAAATATGCCCAGATATTTGGGAATCAGTAGACAGAGAGTCAAGAGATGTGGAAGGTATGAGTAGTATATGAAAAAAGGGATATTAGGGAGTTAGATAATCAATTCTATGCTACCTGATAGAGGTGACACTCTCTCTTTTACTGCAATGATCTGTTCATGTGACCTGAATTTCTGTGGACAAATCAGATGATTATGCATCTAACTAGAGTGCCTGATATTTGGTTAGGGTGTCAGGCTGTGAATTGGGACAGTTGGGTTCAAGTCTGTGCTCTGCCACAAATTTCCTGAGAGACCTTGGGCAAGTCACTTATCCTCTGTGCTGCAGCTTCCATTTGGAAAAAATTGGGATAACAGTAATTACCTCTATATGATAGGGTTGTTGTGAAGATAAATATGGTATCATGAGGTAACTGGGGACCACAGAAGTGCCAATGAGAGATATAGAATTAAATACATTACATATATGTGTGCAAATGCATTGTGTGTGCATGCATATCAAAGTCCTTTGAAAACATGGCCTTTGACATTTCTCTGGCAACATCATGATACCATGTTTAAGACTGGTTTTGGGAGGTGGGAGATGACTTGCCTTCCTGTTTTACTTGGCTTCCTGCTTACCCATAGAAAAGCTGTGACATCAAATGCAGTACATTTTTAAGAATCCATTGGTTTTGATGGAACAAAGTTGACTCTTGTATTGCAACAGCTTGGGCGGAGCTTTCAGATACAGGAGAACATGACTGAACACCTGGTGCAAGTGCAGGTCTCTGCTAATATGTGCAAGTGGCCCAGAATAAATTTACTTTTCTTCATAAGAAAATACACACAGGGCAACAACATGCTGGGGAGAATTTAACAATAGGAAAACTATGCAACATTTCTAATACATTTTGAAAACTCAGCTTGCTACGGTTAGGGGTTGTAACTAACCAGAAAGCACCTTGTCTGGCCGTAAGCAGTTTAGTGGGGGTATTTGTCATCATCAAGCTCACACTTCGTATGAGAGTGGACAGCAAAGTAAAAGCCTGATCCTGTGAGATGAAGGAGTCTTGAGTTGATGTGCTGAGTGCCCTGTGCTCTTATTGGCGAGTGTTCAGTCCCTCATTAAACAAGGACCTTTTCCATCTTGCAGCATGTTGTTAAATGCACTGCATTATAACCATTCAGAAATGCTAGAGCTCAAAAAAAGTTGTATAATCTCTGAAACAAGACACTTCTTTTCCTAAATATTGTTGTTGGGTCTCTTTTGAAATGTGTTCAAGGTCAATCTCAGAGAGAGAGAGCTCCTTTCCTCATCGATTTATAGAATGTTAGACCAGAAGGAACCATTAGATCATCTAGTCTGACCTTCTGTTTATCACAGGCCATCGTATTTTACCCAGTTTCCTCTGTATCAAGCCCAACAGCTTGTGTTTGAGTAAAGCATATCTTCCAGAAAGGCATCCTGTCTTAACATAAAGAAATCAAGAGATGGAGAATCCACCACTTCCCTTGATAGTTTAGTTTGTTTACATTGTTAAAAAAGTGTGCCTTATTTCAAATCTGAATTTGTCTGGTTTCCATTGATTCTTGTTAAATCAGTGGTTCTCAAACGGTTTTCTAGTGGTGACCCCTTTCACACAGCAAGCCTCTGAGTGCGACCCCCCCTTATAAATTAGAAACACTTTTTTTATATTTAACATTATTATAAATGCTGGAGGTGAAGTTTAGGGTGGCGGCTGACAGCTCACTACCCCCCAGGTAATAACCTTGTGACCCCCTGAGGGGTTACGACCCCCAGTTTGAGAACCCTGTGTTATGCCTTTCTCCCTAGATTAAAAAGCCCTTTAGTGCTTGATATTTTCTCCATGTGAAGGCACTCATACACTGTAATCCAGTTATCTCTCAATCTTCTTTGTGATAAACTAAATGGATTGAGATCTTTAAATCTCTCTCTGTAAGGCATTTTCTCTAGCCATCAGATAATATTTGTGGCTTTCTGCATCCTCTCCAGTTTTTCAACATCCTTTTTAAAAATCTGGACACCAGAATTGGATGCAGTATTCCAATATCAGTTTACCAATGCTGTATAACTACGCCTATTCCCTATTCCCCTGGTTATACATCCAAAGATTGCATTAGTCTTCTTTCCCACAGCATAACACTGGGAACTCATATTCAGTTGTTTGTCTAGTATGACCCCTAAGTCCTTGTCAGAGTCGCTGCTTTCCAGGATACAGTTGTCCTCTTCCCCCCGCCCCCCTTTTATAGATATGACCTGCATTTCTTGTTGCTAGATGCATAACTTAGCATTTAGGTATATTAAAACGTATATTTTGTTTGAATGGGCCCAGGTTGCAAAGTGATTCAGATCACTCTGTATGCCTGCCCTGTCCTCTTCATTTTTTACCATTCTGCTGATCTTTGCTGATCCACAAATGTTATCTACATTGATTTTATATTTACTTCCAGATCATTGAGGAAAAATTTGAATAGCATCAGCTCTAGTATTGATCTCTGTGGATCCCCAGTAGAAACAACCTCATTTGATGATTCCCCACTGAGAGCTACTTTTTGAGATAGTACTAATTTTTTAATAACTGTCATGTGGTTATACTTCAGCCTGTTGATTGCCTGGTTTAGCAGGAACTCAATGACCTGGAGAGCGAAGCTGGAGTTCAGAAGTCTTGGGAGCCTTGATTGTGGCCTGAATGAATTGAAGAGGCATTTCTCAAATGCTGAGAACTACTGGCAGCACTGAACTCAGAGCATCCCCTGCTGCTTGAGTCTTGCAACGGCATTGGTATCACTGATGTTAGCTGTGCAAGAGACCTGCCACTCTCCCTTATAAAGGCAAGGAGCCTATACAATGGGGAACATGGGAGGCCTGGTCTACTTAGTTTGGTGTGTCCTTTTGCTGTTGCTATGTCAGACAATTTCTTACCATAGGATCAGGTTTGTGTACATCAATACAATTTGTTTTTATGCGAAAGAATATCAAAATCTTATTTGAAACAGTCCAGTTTCAATGTACTGCAATGTATACTTTTGGCCAAATACCGAGGACTTTGGGTCAGGAATGAAAACAAAGGGTATGTCTACGTTGCAATTAGATGCCCATGCCAGCTGACTTGGCCTCATGGGGTTTGGGTTAAGAGGCTGTTTAACTGTGGAGTAGACATTTGGGCTTGGGCTGAAGCCTGAGCTCTGGGACCCTCCCAGCTTGCCCCTTAGCCCAAGAGCCCAAGTCTGGTAGTATGGGCTAGCCGCAGGTGTCTAATTGCAGTGTAGACATACCCTAAGAGGCTGATCCTGCCACTCTAATTCAGGGTGGCAGAATCAAGCCCTTTGTTATTATTCCTTACCTAAGGAATCCAAGGATCTCATCCAACATATATTGATTCCAGCAGTGAGATGTGCCAGAGCAGATTTAAACAAAGCCCTTGTAGTAGTTTACATAATTGGAGTGTTTTAGTGGTTATCTTTTCCCAGGAGGGTTTGTTCAACATTGTGAGATGAGACACCAATATCATAAAATAATAACAAAGAACTACTGGAAATAGAATAGCTAATTTTTTAGACAAATGAGGTGTCCACACTTTCTATGCTGGTTCTGAGTATGAAATAGTGCTTTATAATTAATTAGGGATGAAATTCATCCCACACTAAACACCCCCCCACACACACACTCAGAAACTACTGTGATGAACATCACATACATGACTAGATATCTAATTATTTATAAGTTTTTCTAGGGTGTTCTGTGCTGGCCCCCTTACAAACATTTACTGAATCTATCCTCACAACTCTGTGAGACAGGAAAGCATTCTTATCTCAGTTTTACAGATGGGCAGATGTGGCAGGGCAGACTCGGTCTCACCTACTTTCTAGCCCGCAAATGTCTCAGAGACCTTCTTTGGGTAAAATACCTTGTGCGGTTTATTTACAGGACTCTTTTCCACCACCTTCACATACTATTTAGCCTTATACCAACAGTAAGATGAAGGCCTCAGCTCCTGAGGCAAGGAAAGGAAAGATCTCTTGTGGCTCTGACTCTACAAGACTGACATCCCTTCCCCCCCCCCCCCCCCTCCTTCCTTCCTTCCTTCCTACCTACCTACCTATGCTTTTTGTGCTTTCTGGTAATGAATTAATTTGCCTTTGAACTCTCTCCAGCCCATCCCAATCAAACTATTGGGTGCCATTCCCATAGTCAGGTGTGCTCTGGGCAACTAATTGGAGTTGCAGTGGTCAGAGTATTGCTTGTGCCCCGCACTCTGTCATAGCAACTAAGACACAGATTTGTCCAAAGCCACCTGGAAAGTTAGTGGCAGAGATAGGCAAAGAACCCAGGTGTCCTGAGTCCTAGCCCCATGCCTTAACCTCAAGATCATCCTTCCTCAAACACTTAATGCCCACTTTTAGGGTGCAAGGAGTGCAGAGGGATTTGCAGGGGCTTCTACACTTGAGTAAATTTCACACTAAAAATCTGTGGCACCAAAAATTTAGTTAATATTTTTTGTTTGAGAATAAAATACTAGTCACTTGTATAGCATAAGCTATCTTCTACTTTAAAAAATCTTTGCAGACATGAATGAGTTCAGTCTCTCAACATCCTCTGAGATAAAAAAATAATTATTCCCATTTTCCAGGTGGGGAGACTGAGGTACAGAATTGCCTATGGTCACACAAGAAGACTGGAAGAGCTGTGAATAGAATGCCAGAGTCCAGACTCCCATTCAGAAGACCCTCCTCCTCTTGCAAAAGAGACAGCTACATAAATAAATAAGAAGAGATGTATGTATAACAGAAAAAAGGGGGGGCGTCATTTTCAAAATTAATTTAGTGCTGGTGAAAGTGGGACTTACTACTTTTTTTGTGATTTGGGAAGAAAGACTATGAAATATGCTCCAGAGAATCATAGAAATGTAGGGCCAGAAGGGATCTTGAGAGGTCATCTAGTCCAGCTCCTTGAGCTGAGGCAGAACCAAGTATACCTAGACCATCTCTGACAAGTGTTTGTCTAACCTTTCTTAAAAACCTCCAATGATGGATATTCCACAACCTTCCTTGAAAGCATACTCAAATGGTTAACTATCCTCATAGTTAAAAATCTCCCTTGCTGCAGATTAAGCCTGAATTCAATTAATCACCTTAGGTCTGGCCTATGCCAAAGGTTTTTGTACCAGTATAACTGTCAGTTAGCAGTGTGATCTTATACTGATATAGTTATACCAATACAATCACAAGTGTCAACATAGTTATATGGGTATGAAGTTGCCTGATAACTGTCTAGCTTAGGCCAGGTCTACAAACAGACTTTTGCTGGTATAGCTATGGTCAAGGGTGTTAAGAGCTGTGATCCCTGACTGACAGAGAGGTGGTTACAGAAGTCCTTAGTGTAGACGCAGTCATGTTGGCAAAACGTTGCTTTTAAGAATATAACGTGTTCAGTCCGGCAGTCCCTCTGCAGTGAGTGGCCTTGCAGCCCAATGCATGGGATCACAGTACCACTCGATTTGGGGGCCCACTCAAATGGGGCCCAGGGCAAACTGGCCCTTTGCATCCCCTCCCATTGGGGAGGTTGTGGGTGCTTATGCCCATTAAATCTGCAGTGCATGGAAGCTGTTCTTGTGGGTTATGCCACAGACAATACTGCATGAGAGACCAGAATGCTGCAGTACTCAGTTTCTGGCACTGATCCAGAATGGCTTCTAACACATCCCCTGTTTTTCAGCTGCTGACTAAAAGGTAGATTTTAGAAAGGTCAGAAGTTGAGCAAAAGTCCTTGGAGAAGCTAAAGATGGAAATACTTCTCAAATGAGACATTTCACACATGCTGAGCTGAGACTGCTCTAGGCAGGTTTCTCTGAAGAACAGCAACCTCTCCTGCTTGGGAGGCGGGGGGACGGCGAACTGCTTAGCATTTTTTAACTTTGAGTTTTAGAGGCCAAACATGATACCATTGCTTGATGTTGAATGACAAGAACACAATGTAAATAAAAACCCAAGGGGCTGACTTTCCCAGTATAGGAGAGCACAGTACTTTTAAGATCATGAATATGAAAGCCATGCTCCTAATTGCCTTCCTGAGTAGTTACTGAGCTACAAACACAAATCTGAAGAGCTGTTTAAAAGAAACCCAGCTCTACTCTTACGCATTTTTTCAGAGAGGTTAAGCTGAGATTGCCAGCAATTGGCAAAGCAGTAATGGTTTACAAATGCTAAGGGCACCCTCACTGTGAGAGTGAGCAGAATGCTGGGGAAAAGGAAGGATATATGGGATAGGGAATAATTAGTTGGTAGGGGGGTAGGAAGAATTCCTTTCCCTTCCTCGAAAATTGCTGATTTCTAGAACTCGATAGAACCTCTCTGAAGGTTCTGATACGTTCTGCTTATCTTTTTTCTCACTCTGCTTTCCCTTTCCATTTGGCTCTGCACTTCTAGACTTCATCTATGGGTGGAAAGTCCCAAATTACTCTGAGAAAAGCTGATCTGGAAGTATTTTTGGCACTACTAGAAGCGGGAAATACGTGAAACCTCATGAGTTCATTCTTGCAAGATTTCCAGCCAAATTTTGCAGCCTCAAGGGTATTCAAGACAACCATGAATTCTCTACCTCCCCTTTAATAGAACCGTTCCAAGGTGAGAGTGTAGAGAAATGCAAAAATCATGACCCAAAAAGTAAAAGAAAGCCACCCCGTCAGCTTCATGCACTGATCTCTGATTCTTCACCAGAGAGTCAAGCTTCACAAAACATGGAAAAATGTACAGTCTATAGACTGTGTAAACTTTCAGATTCTTGACTAAACAGCTCCCACATAGTATTATGAAGGACCTCTTGAAGAGACTGGCTGAAAGTTTATAATATGGCATATTGCCAGTATTAGACCATTAGGCAAAACAAGAAAACCAATGGAAAGGAACACTATTGGCTATTGCTTTCCTCCTCCACCCGTACTTTCTAGCCAGGTTTTACAAACATTTGAATGTGAGGGAGAATAGAGAAGTTGATGAATTGTTGGAAAGGAAGGGAAGTTATTAACTTTTCATTTGCCTAGCTTGCTAGCTTGGGTCATGTTAGAGGGTATAACTATTGTTCAGTAGTGTTGGAGAAATTTTTTAAAATGTATTTGTAAGAAATAACAAGGCCTCCTAGATCAAATGGATAAGAACCATTTTGAAGGTGTATAAATCTAAAGAAATAAAGGGAATACATTTGTGTTCTTTTTAACCCTTCCACCTCTCTTCGCAGGGGTGTGGGGGGAGGGATGATTTGACCCTTAAACAGTTGCTGTACTTCATCCCAGAGATGTCTGCACTTCATCAGTGGGTGAAGTGAGTTCTATATATGTGTGAGAATCTCACCCCTACTTTGACTCCTTAATGCCATGTAAAAGGGTCAGAGTGATGTAAAGAGGCCCTAAAAGCCCCATATCTGGTCCAGGGAGGATTCCCTTGATACAGGCACTGTGGGAAACAGCAGCAAGGCTGCCTCCCTAGGACCATTCATATGCTCAATTCCAGGCAGTGCTGTACCTCATGGGCAGTCTGGCTCTTCTAACTTAGACAGGTCCCCAGGGCTATCTAAGTTACACTATCTCCGTTATGCTGGGGGCCTCTCCAGAGCCTTTAATAGCCCAGGATCAGGAGGACAAAAAGTGTCTTAAAGCTGCCTTATCTCCTCCTTTCCCATGACTGAGGTCTGCGCTGCGCCTCTTAGGGTTTGTCTACATTGCAGCTGGGAGGGTACTTCCCAGCCCAGATAGACAGACATGCACTAGTGCTGCTTGAGCAAGTGCACTAAAAATAGCAGTATAGCCAAGGATAGCATGGGTGGCAGCTCGGGCTAGCTGCCTGAGTCCAAACCTGACTGGATCCCCCGGTTACGTACCTGGGCAGCTAGCCCAAGTCAACAGCCAGGCTACCCCTGGTGACACTGCTATTTTTAGCACAGTTGCTTGAGTAAAACTAGTGCATGTCTGTCTACTCAGGCTAGGAAACACACTCCCAGCTGCAGTGTAGACATACCATTAGAGACACAGCACAGAATCTCATCCCGGGATTGTTAATCCACGAGTAAAGTTTCTAAAGCTCTTTAGGATACCTCTGAATGAGAAGGTGCTATATGGCAATAATATTATTGGCAATAATAAATGGCACAATTGCTCCTCTGTATGGAATTAACCTCAGTTGTGTTTTCCTTTAAGTTGACCATGTAAATGGTTAACCCTTTTCTAAGTTTATTATTTTTGTAACAATTGTGTTCTTATGCAGCTCATAGGGCTGTTTATCAGTTTTATTGAATATTTTCAATAGTATGGAAATGCTGACTAGTGGAATCAGCGGGTCTCATTTTGTAATCCTGGCTCCGCCACTGTACTGTTGTGTAACCATGGACATATCATTTAACCTCTTTGTATCCGTTTCCCATCTGTAAAGTGGAGATAATCACCAGAGGGATGTTGTGAAGTGTAATAGTGTAGCTCTTTGCAGATAACGGACCAAATCATGAAATCCTTAATCAACATTTCACAGGGAAAACTGCCATTGAAATACCTTCATTAAGTAATCCGTGTGTTTCAGTCCTTTGAGTGATCAATTGGGACAGGTTTCATAAGTGGGCATTTTCCTTGATTGAAGACTGAAGTAAAAAAATCCAATAAAAACTTCAACACTTGGCCCAGTAAACACAGAATGCTCTATTAGACTAATGCTCAAAAAAGGCTAGTATCATTCTGTGGTGTGTTAACAGAAGTGTTGTATGTCAGACATAGGAGGTAATTATTCTGCTCCACGTGACACAGGTGAGGTCTGACCTGGAGTATTGATCCAGTGTTAGCTGCCACAATAAGAAGGATGTGGCGAAACTGGAGACCGTCCAGAGAAGAGCTATAACACTGATAAAAAGTTAGGAAATCTGGTTTTTGAGGAAAAGTTAAAAAAATGGGTATGTTTATTCTTGAGAAAAGAAGCCTGAGGGGAGGACTGATAACTATCTTCAAATCTGTTAAGGGCTGTTATAAAGAGGACGTTGATCAGTTGTTCCCCATGTCCACTAACAGTAAGTCAATGAGTAATCAGCTTAATATGCAGCAATGGGAGATATGAGGAAAACTTTCTATAAGGATAGTTAAATACTGGAATAGGTTACCAATGGAGGTAGTGGAGTCCCGTCATTGGAAGTTTTTAAAAACAGGTTAGACAAACACCTGCCGGGGATGTTCTAGGTATACTTGGTCCAGCCTCAGTGCAGGAGGCTGAACTAGATTACCTCTTCCAGACCTACATTTCTATGATTCCTGGTCAAAAAGGAAAAATAAATGGCTTGCAAATGCAGATATTTGGGTGGGTGCATTTCATATAAGTGGACTGGAGTGCTCTGAGACTCAGTGTGTTTCTGACTGGCTGGAGTTTAATGGGGGTGGGGCTCAGGAGCTATGAGGCCTGCCCCAGCATTACAATAGTGAGCCTAGTTTGGGAGCTTGGCTCAGCTACAGGTCCACTCTAGCTTTGGGAGACTTAGTCAGCCTGGCTTTGGCAGATGCTCTGCCCGGTTTGAAAGATTTGCTCCAGCTAGAAAGACTTTTCCTGGGTTGGGAGGTTAGTTTAGGCTCCAGCTTTGGAAGACTTAGTTAGCTGAGATTAGGTAGAAGCTTGTCCCAGGCTTGAAACACTGAGTTTAGCCTGGAAGCCTGACAGAGATCTGTATCTAGGGTGACCAGATGTCCTGATTTTATAGGGACAGTCCCGATTTTTGGGTCTTAAATAGGCTCCTATTACTTCCCACCCCCAGTCCCAATTTTTCACATTTGCTGTCTGGTCACTCTAGCTGTAACAGATTTTTGTTCAGCCTAGACAAAGGCTTTATTTAGCTCAGGGGTCAGCAACCTTTCAGAAGTGGTGTGCCGAGTCTTCATTTATTCACTCTAATTTAAGGTTTCGTGTGCCAGTAATACATTTTAACGTTTTTAGAAGGTCTCTTCCTATAAGTCTATAATATATAACTAAACTATTGTTGTATGTAAAGTAAGGTTTTTAAAATGTTTAAGAAGCTTCATTTAAAATTAAATTAAAATGCAGAGCCTCCCCGGACCGGTGGCCAGGACCCGGGCAGTGTGAGTGCCACTGAAAATCAGCTCACGTGCTGCCTTTGGCACATGTGCCATAGGTTGCCTACCCTGATCTAGCTCTAGAAGTTCTTACCTTAGCTGAGAGCTATATTGCTCTGAATTTGCTCTGGAAATTTTTGTAACTGAATTCATTTAATTTCCTATGGGACCTAAATTTAAAGAAGTATATATTTTTTGCTGTATGTTTAGTGCTCCTAAGTCATTTTCTGCCTCTTTTCTCTTCACAATACCTGAGTCTATGATTAACAGCTCACATGTGTCAGAACTCTCTGTGATAATATGTCAAAGAAGGGGAAAAGATGAATTAATGCCATTCCAGTATCAAATTTCTGAAAATATAAGCCTCACCAGAAGTAATGAATACTTTCTCAGAGTATAAGATATTTATTAACAACAAATTTTGCAGGGATATCATATTTTTCCTTCAAAGAATGATTTTCAAACAGAAATGTTAATTGTGCAGCATGTAAAGAGAAGTCATTAACAAATGAGAACTGTGCTTGATTACACTAAATAGTCATCTCAAATAAATTCCCTGATTGTCTTAACCTTTCCTTTTTTCGCACTTAGCTCATCTGCATGTGATAAGTGTTAATAGTTGAACTGTTCGTATAAAAAGGATGAGAGCCGATTCATCCATAGTGATATAAATAAAAACAGATGATAGATGAAATCTAATGGAAACCAGCCATATCTGTATTACAACAGCAGCATTCTATAACAGGCTATACAGTGCACTGGGGATATGTTGGGGTGGGGAGTAAGAACTTTTTACTTGTTATATTATCCACCTGAGGGGCCCAGTCACATTAATATAATAGAGTCAATGAAACTTACAAAGACAAAAACATTAAGGGTTTTCTGTAAGGGCTACAATACTCAAAGAAAATGAATTTCCTCATTCATGACAACCTCTGCATGCATACAGAATCTCATTTAAAAATCACACTTTTTACTGGCAGTAGTAATTTTGTTTTCTCATTAGGTTCTTACTATAACAATAACAACAACAATAATAAATTAATTACAAAATCTTTGATCTGTGTAATAATGTTTTAATAGCTATTCAATTTATACTATTTACAATAATTCCTTTCTGTTACATATAACTGAGCCAGACATGACAAGAAATATACCTAAATGTACCTGATAGAAAAAATAGTGATTGTAAAATAAACAATACTATTATTGTTAAATAATAGTAAATAATAATAAAAGTAATAAATAATACTATTATTTTTATTCTAGGCCTAGGCCACTAGATACTATACATAGAAATTGCCATATAGAATCAGTAGGTTCACCTACTCCAGAAGCCAGGCTCTGGCACTGGCCATAGAAGATGCCCCCACATTATGGGTCTTATAGTTAGAGATTGTCTTAAACATTGAAGAATGAAATTGAATATAATTGAATTATATTCAATTAATATAATTGAAATATATTAATTCAATATATTTTGAAACATATATTCAAAATGATATGTTTGGTATCATTGATTATGAAAACTGGATATTCTTGATATCTATAGAAATGTCCAATCCCTTTTTGAATCTTGCTAAGTTTTTAGCCTCAATTACTTCCCGTGGCAATTAATTCCACAGTTCAATTACATGTTGTATGAAGTATTGAATTTTCCACCTTTTAATATAATCAAATATCTTCTTGTTGTTGTGTTGTGAAATTGGGATGTTCCCAATCTACCTTCTCTGCCAGTGTTTCTCAAATGCGGCCACGGTGGCTGCATGCGACCACCAAGACCTTTTCTTGGAACTACAGCCTCCTGGGCTGTGGTGAGGGGGATGGGGCTGAAGGCAGTGGCCCCTCTCACAGAGCTGCCAGCAGCCCTGCCCCCATCTGGAGACACGAACACTGGAGGAGCAGGCAGCTGGTGAATTCCCCACTTTTCTGGAAGTAGGGGAGACAGGCTCCGGCCACAGGGCTTCGGGCTCTGTCCACGCGGTGGCTGGCTCTGGTTCCAGGCTCCGGCCCCAGGCTCACCACCCCCACCATCATCCCTGGGCCCTGCTGCCTCCCTGCCCACCTCCCCATCCAGGGCTTAATTTGTCCCAGGGCTTTCCGGGGCTGAGTAAGTCTGCTGTGAAAAGTGATATTAACAAACATACAAATATCATGTTCCACAGCAGAAGACTTACCAGCTAGCAAGTCTTAGGGGGGGGAAAAAGCACAAGCAAAAAAGCAAAAGAAACAACAACAACAAAAGACAATAACATGCAAAGTGCCTTATTTGTGTTTCTATTCTGTTTAGGTCCAATAAAGAATAGCGACAAATGTAAATTATTTTTATTACTGAGTCTGAAAAAACCCTACATACATAAATTACAATGATTTGAACATGTATATGTGCATATTTATTTTGTTTTTCAAAAGATAATTAAGTATTTTAGGAAAAATTGTCAGTAAGGCCATGAGCAAGAGTTGGTGGCTGCACTCTGAGGCCACCAAAAATTTGTTGAGAACCTCTGCTCTAGACCATTCATTACTGTATATACTTTTATCAGGTATTTGCCTCCTTTCTGAGGTAAACAATCCCAACCTTTTCAATCTCCCTTTTTATGAGAGTTTTTATAGGCCCTTAATCATTTTTGCTGTTCTATGAACTTCTGCTAGTTCTACAGTATACTTTTTGAGATGGGGTGACCAGTACTGCACACACACTTATTCCAGATGAGGCTGTACCATTAATTTAGGTAAAGGTATAATGTTCTCTGTTTGATTCACTATCCAGTTTCTATGCATCCTCGTATCTTGTTAGCTTTGTTGACTGCAGCTGCACGTTGTACAAAGGTCTTTATTGAGCTGCCTAAAGTGACACAGTGAGCTGATTGTAGGCAAGTGCAACAAAAGTGATTTGTAGAGAAGGGGATATCATTTACAAAAGACTTTCAAGATAAATTAAAAACACTACATTTTTGACTGTCTTCCAGAAATAGTGGAAACCAGGAAATCCATATAAATATATGGAGCTTTCAATTAAACAGGTAATTTTCTATCATTTCTGTACGGGGCCAGTAGGTGACTGAAAAGAATCCACACAAGAGATAGTCAAGCAATTAACAACTTTCATTTGGTGAATTTAACCACTTTACTTTTTGCAAATTGTTTGTGAATAAACTGAATATAAGGAATGCGCTTGCTATTAAATTGTTCATGTGTTTTTATGTATCAGCCTACAGATTGCTCACAAACTGTTTGCTGCAAGAATTCCCTTGAGAGTAAATACATAATACTTTTGATCTTAGAGTTAAACTGTGGGTAGGGTTACCATATTTTGTGCCTCCAAAAGGAGGACACTCCACGGGGCCTCGCCCCCGCCCCCCGCCCCCAGCCCCGCCCACGCCCCAACTCCGCCCCCTCCCCAAAGTCTCCGCCCCCTCCCCTGCTTCCCGCGAATATTTAATTGTGGGGGGAGGAGGTGCGGCCCAGGCTGGCCCCCCCCGGCGGCTCCAGCCTGGGTCGGCTCGGGCCCTGGGGTGCCGGCCCCGGCCGACCACCCCCGGCCCGCCCAGCACTGCTGGTCCCCGGCGGCCCGGCGCATCCCGCGACCCCGGACCGGCTCCCGGCCCGGCCCCGCGGCCCAGCTCACCCCCTGGTGGCCCGGCCCCACGGCCCAGCGTACCCCCTGGCTCCCGGCCCCGCGGCCCAGCGCACCCCCCGGCCCCGCGATCCTGGACCGGCTCCCGGCTCCCGGCCCGGCCCCCTGGCTCCCAGCCCCGCGGCCCAGCGCACCCCCCGGCGGCGCGGGCCC
>NC_048302.1:34956366-34977088 GCF_013100865.1 Trachemys scripta elegans | reverse complement strand
CGGCTGACCGGCTCCCCGGCCCCGCGGGCCCGGCTCCCGGCTCGGCCCCCGGCCCGGCACCGCGCCCCCGGCTCCCCGCCCGGCCCCGCACCCAGCCCGGCCCAGCACTGCGCCCCTGGACCCCGGCCCGGCACCGCGCGCCCGGCCCGGCTCCCGGCCCGGCACCATGCCCCCGGCCCCGCGACCCCGGCCCGGCCCCGCACCGGCCGAGCCCTTCCTCCCTCCCGATTTTCCCGGACATGCCCGGCTTTTGGGGATTTCCCCCCGGACGGGGAATGAGCCCCCAAAAGCCGGACATGTCCGGGAAAATCCGGACGTATGGTAACCCTAACTGTGGGATTGTCACACAGATCATATGGTACAGTTTCTGTTTCCTGATTGGATGACTTAAGCTTTATAAACTACTTCTGCCAGGAAAAGATACAGTATTTTCACTGAGGAAACTTCACATAGGGCCTGAAATAACTCTGTATCATGAACAAAACTGATCACAAGCATGTTCATGAAAAACGAATGAAAAGGGATGCAAAAGAACCCAAAGTGAAATTTTATATAGAAATCACCAAAATATTCATGATTTTTTTCTTACTATTTGCCAAATGATAGCACTTTCCTGCTGATGAAGTCAGAAGAGCAAGAAAATAGGGGGAAAGGAAAAATTGAAGGAGAAAGAAAATGTAGGAAGACATGGAAGAGAAAAGGGTGCAGGGGAACAAACTCAGCAGAAAGGAAATAGGCAGTGCTGCTGTGGGAACCCTCCATTAAACAAAGGTAAGGCTGCAAAACGCACAGTGATAAAAAATAAGATAGACATTGAATTGCAGTGTATGTAGCTATGGAACTGTGATGCCCTTATTTATTGAGTGCTACATTTTTTACATGTCTAAGAACCCTAGGAACTAGGAGCAGAAACAGCAGTCATTTTGTTTGCAGAGTTGTTACAACATCTACAGAAGAAACACACAGTTTGCTCTCTCACATGGAGACTTTTACTTTTGCTCTTATTGTTGTTTTGTTTTCCTGTATCTAAAATAAGTCAGACTGAAAGTACATGGTTGCTTTGTGAGGATAGAAAAACATACCACATAGTAGACAAAATGCAGTAGAAAAGATAGTGGTTATTATCCTCAGCTATCGCATATATCCAGCTTATTTACTCTCTTTTTTTAAGATGTTTTTAAGAAACTGCTTCTGCATCAGTTTGAGTCTTACATCAATGTAATTGTCATGCCTAATAAATGCTTGGATACCAAAGTGATGAACATAGTATAAAACCTTAGAGAGATTAAATAGATGCCTGATACTTATCCTGGCAGCAGTGGGAACGTTTGTTACCTGAAGCCTATATTACTATGACTTTGAGAGAGGTAGAAAAAATGGGCGTGGCAAATGGGGAACATGGGCATGGCATATCAAACTCATTGCGGGAATACTGGCTATTTCAGTTCAAAATTGGGGGGATTGATAAGGACATAGGAAGGCAGAGCCCAACTGCAAAGTGCCTTAATACAGCAGGAATTGGAGGCAATGAGGAGAGATTTTATATACATTATATACATAAATGAAATGTCCCAGGCAGAGGAAATAAACAGCACATGTGTTTAAAAAAAAAAAAAAAAAAAAAAAAAGGAAATAACCAAAATAACCAACCACAACCGTCACATAAGACAACTTTATTCTCATCTTGTCTCCTTAATACTGCCCTAATATTATATTTTGATATAATCAAGTCCTGTGGCTGCCATAGGGAAGGTGTGGGGTCAGGACTGGCACTATGTTGGAAGGAGAGATGGGCCTATGAAAGGGGTGAGGTGATTCACAGTATGAAATAATTTGAAATAGGAAAGGCATATCCAATTGAAACTACTAGGGAACTGTTAGGTAGAGGTATGTAATTACCCATATAGGAATATGGTCAGGATTTCAAGCTTAGAACCCCCTAGCTTTTCAAAGAGTGTTATGGAATCTTCTGTTACATGGCTACAGTATGAGCAGAACCTCAGTTATTCATCTTATCTGAAAGAGCACATGGTGCTCCCTCCAGCAGTATGGTGACCCCTAACAAGAGGCTGCGGGATGGGTTTGGTACTGACTCAAAAAGAAGTTGTCTCCTACTAAGGCCATGATTCAAAACCAGTTGAAATAAATAGAACATCTCCCATTGACTGCTATAGGCTTTGAAGCAAGCTCCAGAACCCCACTTTGTTACCAAGACACTCTCAGGAAAGATTGCATGAACTCCACTTCCTTTTCATTGAGAAACTGGTAAATATCTACAAAAACAGGCAAGTTCTTCAGTATTTTTTAACAGGCCTTGATATACTAGCTGTACTAGTGCTTTTTTTTTTCTGTCTTGGCTGGAGTCATCATAATGACTTTCAGGATGCAATAACATTTTCCCCTCAGAGTTTAGACAGTATGAGTTAAGAGAGCTCAAATCCTTTATTATTCTGGGCAGTTGTAAAGGAAAATATTTTGTTAAGGGAAATTACTTGAACATGTATTTTGAACTGAAAGTGCTCACCGAACAAAGGAGCCTAAATTGACAATATAGTAGTTACTTGCTGGCTTAAATGTTTTAGTTATTTAGGATAGTTATATTATTTAAAGAAATATACAAGTGCTCAGAGTCCCGTATTTTTGTAAGGAAGCTACTTTGTTTATTGCATATTTTTGGTTATGAAACTGAAACTTTATTTATAGAAAGTGAAGTAAACTGCTATTAATTTTAAGCATTCATGTAAATGATCTGAATACAGTGACTGCAACAATCACTACAGAATTTCAGTGGAACAACTATTGAATTTATGTAAACTCACAAAGAACATTAGGCTTTAGCTGAATTGTTGAAGCCTAAAGCTAAAGAGGAGTTACGCATGTAGCTTGGGAGACAATGTTCGGAAACATTTATTGCAAAAGGTAACGCGTAAAGTAAAGTAAATAAATAAAACAAATGTTGAGTTTAATACATTTGTGGCAAGATCATGTTCCTGTTAAAGTCAATGGCGAAATTTTCCTGGACTAAAAGGGATCAAAATTGGGCCCTTTTATTTCTGTATTTTACTGGCACAATAAACCAAAACATCAAACCATAGTGGAAATTTAAGTGTAAAACTCATGTTTTTAAATGCTGATGCATGCTCTAATTCAACAATCACCTAGACACATGCTTAAACCCAAGTACATACCCAAGAGCTCTGCTGAATTGGGGCCTTGAACACATGAGTAACTTTAATAATGTGATAGTTCTGCGGAAGTCACTTTTTTTATTTTGCTTTTGTATTTTTTTTTTCTTTGTGGTTTGTGTTGAGCACAGTAAAACTTTTGCAAAACAATTGCTTTTATAGCAGTTGTGATACCACATCCTTTGTTCTGGTCATCTTTGTGTTGTGATTGCTTCCACACTTACTTCAAAAAAAATAAATCTGGTCTCTGCCATTTGTTCACTCTTGAAATTTTGTCTTTATACTTTGGTAGCAAATCTTAATTAGATGTACTTCTGTTCTTTCACTGCTTGTTGACTCTTTCATTTGGGAAGCATTGTTTTCATTATCCTGCAAATATCCAAGGTTCTTTTTAAAGTCAAGTCCATTTCTTGCAATAACCTTGCTCTGACCTGTTTATTCGTTATACCAGAATTAGTTACAAATAACAGATAACTGTTGAATATAACGTTGTTATATAGGTCTGTAACAGAGTGGTCAATAGTCTTGTCAGGCAGCTAGTTTCTTGTAAAGAAAACATGCCTTACTGTGACATTCTAGTGTGGATCACAGTATTCCTGAGACTTCTCAATAACAGTGGCAGTTTCCAGTCATCTTTATGATTGTACTGGAACACATTGTAGCTCTCCAATGCCTCTGGGCCAGCCACACACAGCATTTGGAGAATTTTACTCCAATTTCTCTGCAATACCCCTTGCTTCCACAACTGAGGGATCGAAATGGCTTCATTTATTTTATTTTTGCCAACACTAACGTTTTCTTCTGACACTATTTAATAGGAGTGTGACACACACAGGAGTACTTCTGTTTATTTTCTGCCCCAATCATATGATGTGGACCAGGATCACCTGTCAAATCACAGGGATCAGTATCAGTCTCTCTAGTGGTTATAAAACCACAGTTATAACTGAAAACTTTGTAATTTCAGCACAGCGGCTCAGTACACTTACCCTCATCACAGACAGTCTCTTGACACACATTGATTAAATTTTCAGTTTTGCCTTTATGTAACCTACTCAACAGAAAAAATATACTCTAGTCTAGTGCTGCCAATTCAACACAATCCATAATAAATTTATGTGTAAAAGAATTTTTGGGATGGGGAAAGAGGAGAAAAAACAAAAGAAAAGCTACTTGGAAGCTGTTGAGAAAAAGTCATACATATGTGATATATACCAAAGTGAGTTTGTTTATCAAAGTCTTTTCTTTTCTTTTTTCTTTCACAGATTAATAAATAAAGGGCACAGTGGCATGAATATACCCTAACCAGGAACAAATAAAAATAAATTGGAGAAAAGCTTTATTTAGGTATCTACTTATCTTTGTATAACATTTATACTGTTATATTCATCTGGCTTGAGAAGGGAGGGTCTCCATGTGCCATGATTCTTACTAGTGACAGCTGCCATTTGTTTGGTAGTTTAGCCTATGCTACCTGATGCTCGAGGAAATTCAATAAACAAGCCTGCTCACTCACTGACACACCAGATATTACTAGTTCTATTACATACTTTCCATTATGATCACACTTGCCCGTTTTCCCACTTTCCCATTCTTGCTGCTTATTAGGTTCAAGTGCTAAATAAGGAAAATCAGAAATAATTATACATTAATATTTAAAGATCATAAAATATTGATTAATATGCCTACAACAATGTTCTGACTTCATTAGTGTGTAAATGTGCACTCCCTTAAATGTCACAGCTATTCAAATACTGAAGTCTTTATTATATTTCTGATTGAAGCATGCTCTGTCAGGGAAAGGAGGAGAGGGAATAAGTACAAAAACATTATCTATGGCCATCCTGTTTGCCTATATTAGATGCCCATCATCAATTTGCCTATTTTGAAAACTAGGAATCATTTAGGGTATGTCTAAACTGCAGCTGGGAGCATGCTTCCCAGCTTGAGTAGACAGATGCACTAGCTCGAGCAGAGCTAGCACGCTAAAAATAGCAGGATAGCCAGAGGTAGCATAGGTGGCAGATTGAGCTGGTTGCCTGAGTAAGTACACAGGGGGTCTGGGAAGGTTTGTAGTCCAGCAGTTAGTCCAAGCTGCTGCCTGTGCTACCTCTGGTACACTGCTTTTTTTAGTACACTCCCAGCTGCAGTGGATATGTACCCTTAAATTCCATTTGTTCTCCTACTGACTCCACATTGTTAGATTTCAATAGACGACCTCCCACCGCTACATAAAAAGAAAAAACAGATACAAACATAGACAAGGACAAAACATAGCAAAGAAAGGCAGGATCTCCACAAGAGTACTGATTTATATAGCATCATTTTTAGGGTTGTCAAGCAATTAAAAAAATTAATCGTGATTAATTGAACTGCTAAACAATAACAGAATACCACTTATTTAAATATTTTTGGATGTTTAAAACATTTTCAAATATAGATTTCAATCATAACACAGAATACAAAGTGTACAGTGCTCACTTTATATTTATTTTTATTACAAATATTTGCACTGTAAAAAACAAAAGAAATAGTTTTTTTTTCAATTACCTAATACAAGTACTGTAGTGCAATCTTTTTATCATGAAAGTTGAACTTACAGATGTAGAATTATGTACAAAAAAAAACTGCATTAAAAAATAAAACAATGTAAAACTTTAGAGCCTACCAGTCCACTCAGTCCTATTTCTTGTTCAGCCAATTGCTCAGACAAACAAGTTTGTTTACATTTGCAGGAGATAATGCTCCCCGCTTCTTGTTCACAATGTCACATGAAAGTGAGAACGGGTGTTCCCATGGCACTGTTGTAGCCGGCGTTCAAAGATATTTACATGCCAAGTGCACTAAAGATTCGTATGTCCCTTCATGCTTCAACCACCATTCCAGAGGACGTGGGTCCATGCTTATGATGGGTTCTGCTCGATAACAATCCAAAGCAATGCAGATCGATACATGTTCATTTTCATCATCTGAGTCAGATGCCAACAGCAGAAGGCTGATTTTCTTTTTTGGTGGTTCTGTTTCTGTAGTTTCCGCATCAAGTGTTGTTTTTTAAGTCTTCTGAAAGCATGTTCCACACCTCATCCCTCTCAGGTTTTGGAAGGCACTTCTGATTCTTAAACCTTGGGTCGAGTGCTGTAGCTATCTGTAGAAATCTCACATTAGTACTTTCTTTGCGTTTTGTCAAATCTGCAGTGAAAGTTTTCTTAAAATAAACGTGCTGAGTCCTCATCCGAGACTACTATAACATGAAATATATGACAGAATGCAGGTAAAATAGAGCCAGAGACATACAGTTCTCCCCCAAGGAGTTCAGTCACAAATTTAATGAATGCATTATTTTTTTAACAAGTGTCATCCGCATGGAAGCATGTCCTCTGGAATGGTGGCCGAAGCATGAAGGGGCATACAAATGCAATGCCAGCTACAAAAGTCCCATGCAAACACCTGTTCTCACTCTCTGGTGACATTGTAAATAAGAAGTGGGCAGCATTATCTCCTGTAAATGTAAACAAACTTGTTTGACTTAGTGATTGGCTGAACAAGGAATTGATTGAGGGAACATAAGCGATTGGCTGAACAAGGAACTGACTGAGGGAACATAAGAATGGCTGTACTGGGTCAGACCAAAGGTCCATCTAGCTCAGTATCCTGTCTACTGACAGTGGCCAATGCCAGGTGCCCCAGAGGAGTGAACCCAACAGGTGAGATCAAATGATCTCTCTCCTGCCATCCATCTCCACCCTCTGACAAACAGAGGCTAGGGACACCTTTCCTTACCCATTCTGGCTAATAGCCATTAACGGACTTAACCTCCATGAATTTATCCAGTTCTCTTTTAAACGCTGTTATAGTCCTAGCCTTCACAACCTCCTGAGGCAAGGAGTTCCACAAGTTGACTGTGCACTGTGTGAAGAACTTCCTTTTATTTGTCTTAAATCTGCTGCCCATTAATTTCATTTGGTGCCCCTAGTTCTTGTACTATGGGAACAAGTAAATAACTTTTCCTTATTTACTTGCTCTACATCACTCATGATTTTATATACCTCTATCATATCCCGCCTTAGTCTCCTCTTTTCCAAGCTGAAAAGTCCTAGCCTCTTTAATTTCTCCTCATATGGGACCCGTTCCAAACCCCTAATCATTTTAGTTGCCCTTCTCTGAACCTTTTCTAATGCCAGTATATCTTTTTTGAGATGAGGAAACCACACCTGTACGCAGTATTCAAGATGTGGGCGTACCGTGGTTTTATATAAGGGCAATAAGATACTCTCCATCTTATTTTTTATCCCCTTTTTAATGATTCCTAACATCCTGTTTGCTTTTTTGACTGTCACTGCACACTGCGTGGACATCTTTAGAGAACTATCCACGATGACACCAAGATCTTTTTCCTGACTCGTTGTAGCTAAATTAGCCCCCATCATATTGTATGTATAGTTGGGGTTATGTCTTCCAATATGCATTACTTTACATTTATCCACATTAAATTTCATTTGCCATTTTGTTGCCCAATCACTTAGTTTTGTAAGATCTTTTTGAAGTTCTTCACAGTCTGCTTTGGTCTTAACTATCTTGAGCAGTTTAGTATCATCTGCAAACTTTGCCACCTCATTTTTTACCTCTTTCTCCAGATCATTTATGAATAAGTTGAATAGGATTGGTCCTAGGACTGACCCTTGGGGGACACCACTTGTTACCCCTCTCCATTCTGAGAATTTACCATTTATTCCTACCCTTTGTTCCCTGTCTTTTAACAAGTTCTCAATCCATGAAAGGACCTTCCCTCTAATCCAATGACATCTTAATTTACGTAAGAGCCTTTGGTGAGGGACCTTGTCAAAGGCTTTCTGGAAATCTAAGTACACTATGTCCACTGGATCCCCCTTGTCCACATGTTTGTTGACCCCTTCAAAGAACTCTAATAGATTAATAAGACATGATTTCCCTTTACAGAAACCATGTTGACTTTTGCCCAACAATTTATGTTCTTCTATGTGTCTGACAATTTTATTCTTTACTATTGTTTCAACTAATTTGCCTGGTACTGACTTTAGACTTACCGGTCTGTAATTGCTGGGATCACCTCTAGAGCCCTTTTTAAATATTGGTGTTACATTAGTTATCTTCCAGTCATTGGGTACAGATGCCAATTTAAAGGACAGGTTAGAAACCATAGTTAATAGTTCCGCAACTTCACATTTGAGTTCTTTCAGAACTCTTGGGTGAATGCCATCTGGTCCTGGTGACTTGTTACTGTTAAGTTTTTATCAATTAATTCCAAAATCTCCTCTAGTGACACCACAATCTGTGACAATTCCTTCGATTTCTCACCTACAAAAGCCGGCTCAGGTTTGGGAATCTCCCTAACATTCTCAGCCATGAAGACTGAAGCAAAGAATTCATTTAGTTTCTCCGCAATGACTTTATTGTCTTTAAGCGCTCCTTTTGTATCTCGATCGTCCAGGGGCCCCACTGGTTGTTTAGCAGGCTTTCTGCTTCTGATGTACTTAAGAAACATTTTGTTATTACCTTTTGAGTTTTTGGCTAGCCATTCTTCAAACTCCTCTTTGGCTTTTCTTATTACATTTTTACACTTAATTAGGCAATGTTTATGTTCCTTTCTATTTACCTCAGTAGGATTTGACTTCCACTTTTTAAAAGATGCCTTTTTATCTCTCACTGCTTCTTTTACATGGTTGTTAAGCCACAGTGGCTCTTTTTTAGTTCTTTTACTGTGTTTTTTAATTTGGGGTATACGTTTAAGCTGGGCCTCTATTATGGTGTCTATGAAGAGTGTCCAAGCAGCTTACAGGGATTTCACTTTAGTCACTGTACCTTTTAATTTCTGTTTAACTAACCCCCTCATTTTTGCATAGTTCCCCTTTCTGAAATTAAATGCCACAGTGTTGGGCTGTTGAGGTGTTCTTCCCATCACAGGGATGTTAAATGTTATTATATTATGGTCACTATTTCCAAGCGGTCCTGTTATAATTACCTCTTGGACCAGCTCCTGTGTTCCACTCAGGACTAAATCGAGAATTGCCTCTCCCCTTGTGGGTTCCCGTACCAGCTGCTCCAAGAAGCAGTCATTTAAAGTATCGAGAAATTTTGTCTCTGCATTTCGTCCTGAGGTGACATGTTCCCAGTCAATATGGGGATAATTGAAATCCCCCACTATTATTGAGTTCTTAAATTTGATAGACTCTCTAATTTCCCTTAGCATTTCATCGTCACTATCACTGTCCTGGTCAGGTGGTCGATAATAGATCCCTAATGTTATATTCTTATTAGAGCATGACATTACTATTCATAGAGATTCTATGGAACATGTGGATTCATTTAAGATTTTTACTTCATTTGATTCTACATTTTCTTTCACATATATTGCCACTTCCCCCACCCCCCGTTCTGTCCTTCCGATATATTTTGTACTCTGGAATGATTGTGTCCCATTGATTGTCCTCAGTCCACCAGGTTTCTGTGATGCCTATTATATCAATATCATCCTTTATCACAAGGCACTCTAGTTCACCCATCTTATTATTTAGACTTCTAGCATTTATATACAAGCACTTTAAAAAATTGTTACTGTTTATTTGTCTTCCTTTTCTCATGTGTCCGATTCTTTTTTATGTGACTGTTTCTTGTCTGATCTGGCCCTTAGATTATCCTCTTCCATCCTCTCCTCCTGACTAAAACCTGGAGAATCTCTATCAATAGACCTGTCCGATCCACGTGCTCCTCTGCAGCAGTCGGCTTTCCCCCATCTCTTAGTTTAAAAACTGCTCTGCAACCTTTTTAATGTTAAGTGCCAGCAGTCTGGTTCCACTTTGGTTTAGGTGGAGCCCATCTCTCCTGTATAGGCTCCCCCATCCCAAAAGTTTTCCCAGTTCCTAATAAATCTAAACCCCTCCTCTCTACACCATCGTCTCATCCACACATTGAGACTCTGAAGCTCTGCCTGTAGAAAAACATCCAAAAATGTTTAATAAATTTCAATTGGTATTCTATTGTTTAACAGTGCTATTAAAACTGCAATTGATTTTTTTAATTGTGTTTAATTTTTTTGAGTTAATCACGTGAGTTAACTGCGATTAATTGACAGTCCTAGTTATTTTTAATAATCAGATTTTGCTGCATATTTATTTAGTACACAGTGTATGTATCTTTGTGTATACGTCTGTACAGATATTGAAGTTGTTTTCATAATATTTTTCTAACCAGAACTTTGATAAGTTTAGGTCTTTGTGTTTTGTGAATTATTTGTGAATCATTCCTGCTTTCTGCCAGTTAGTCATAAAATATTGGTTAGTCGTAAGTATTCACTAAATAATTTTCAGATTAAAGGTGGTTCAAAAACTGTTCACTGCAAATGCTCACTATTTGCAGTTTGTGATGCCTGGCTGTTTGTATTGGATTGTTTTGGCTCCCTGCTCAGATGGCTGACCCTTTCTAATGAAAAAAGATGAACAATAACAATGAATAACCCATTTCCAAGACAAACTGGTGAAACTTTGAGATTCACATATAACTTCAAAAATACTTAGTTGTACAAATATCTGCAATTCACAAATAATGTCACTCCATGACATCAACAAATCAGATTCAAATAATGTATTCATTATTAGTCTCACAAATTTGTTATTATTCAACCACCACCACAGAGAATCTGTTTGAATCAAAACTCAGTTCTGTATCTCATATTTTTAAAATTGAGGAAGTCTGTGCATTTATTTCCTCCAGGTTTCTAATACCTTACAGCAAAAGCCAATTAAGTACTTACTACTATGTTGTTCAACATTTCAGTCAGTGAAGAGAAAATGGTATTTCAAGCTTATCATTTTCTCTGAGGACAAAGACTGCTACAAAATAAATACTGCAGTGGTAGCTTTCAGCTATTTACCAAGAACCATATTCTCATGTGGAAAGTGATTTGTAATGCAAACATTAAACTTGTTAGAATCAAGGCAGGACACAGGGGCTGTCAAAAGTAATTGTATTGTAGTGAAAACTGTTGAAAAGTAAAATTTCTTCAGGTAAGGATTCGTGAAACTGTGAAATTCTTCAGGAAGTCCTGGAAATCTGCATTGCAATACCCTGTTTCCTAAGATTTCCAGAGGGATCTCACAGAATGTATAGTAAAGCTGCATTTTTTTCTTTTTGTAATTACTCTGCTCATACCAGCTGTGCGATATTCCCTCTTGTATGGATACATTCCATACAAATAATTGCAGAAAATGCTGTTTTCATTTCCTTTGGTGATGATAGGCCCAGTTGCACACATTTATTAAAACAAATAACCAGTGAATTATATATAATATGCCTATTTCATACATTGATGCAATTTGAATAATTTTAAAACATACATTCACCATGTTATGTTAAACATTGCAATAACAAGCACAATTCCTATTGGGAATATTGAAAACAGCATCACTAGAATGATGCTATTGTAGGTCCATGTTTTGGGTGGGACACATAGGATGAAATCCTGCAGCCCTTTGGTACAATTATAGAAGCCCCCACCCTCTGTGAAGGGATCAAGAAACAGAACTTTAAAGCCTGTGTGCTACAGATTCATTTTCTACTGCTGCCTTTTCCGATAGACCCACTTGGGAGTATTACATTGTTATCCATGCAGAGGGAAACCTTTTCTTCCTAGGCAACAGCTCAGTTAAAAAGATCTGAATAGCAGTTGGAGGAATTACCATGTGAAGCTGTGGTAGCAATGTACATTCTATAGCATTGATCTAATCCTCCAATTCTAACAGTCTGCTGAAATTTTACCACTTTGTTTTCCCCAGTCCAGGATTATAGTTCCTCTAAGGTTAGCAAGGAGAAATGTTCCCTTCCCCTGAAGGGAGCAAACTAACAATAAAAGCAAATGAATTTATGCTTACAAACAGAGACAGGGCATGTGATCAACTGGCCAAACTAATTTGTAAGTTTCAGGTTAACATTAACATAAACATAGATATAAATACAATCATCAAAATTCCACTCGTGACAGTGAGTTTCTTTGTGTATAGTCTGCACTCTATTTGGAAAAAGATCCAAATAAGTAATATAAAATCAAGGCTATGTGCCCAACATTCCTCCCACATGGAGTCAATGTTGGAGCAATACATTGTCCACCAATTGCCTCTGAAGTAGATCAGTCTATCTGCCTGGAGGTATTGTATTGCTGATCTCTGCCTAATGAGACTCCTGGCCCCAGTGGCTCTAGGAGTATGAAATATACCCTTTGTTGGTGCTTCTCCTCTGTTGTATTTTCCCCCTCCCTGTATGTGTTTTAAAAAGTCAAAGCAAGCCAGCCCCAGACATCAGTGACCATAAGTGTAAGTTCAGAATTTCAATAAATCAAATTCCTATATGTTTAGGACCAGACCCCTAGCTGGGGTAAACTGGTTTTAGGTCAATTTAGGTCAATTTAAGGTCCATTTAAAACAATGAAGCTAGGCTGATTTACATCAGATAAGGATCTGAGATTTATAATCTATTAAAACGATATATTTATACAAATTACTCCAATCTAATACAACTCTTTTTCCCCTTTATTATTGATTTCCAAATCAACCTGCATCACTGAAAAAATAATGCATAGTGTGTAAGTTCTTAACATTTTTCCCCCAGGTCCACTTCCCTTAATATGATTTCAATCACTTCTTCAAAAATAGTAAGTTCCCATTATACTTTTTTAAAATAACAAAATAATCTAACTCATACAAAATCTTTCCACTAAATACTCTGCTATCAGCATATTCTTATAAAAGCATAATTCATCTGAATTACCACATAAAACAATATGTACAACACTCAGATATTTTTGAGGCAGGCCCCCCCAAAAAACATGAGATTGACTCAGAAATTGAGAGTTTTATAACATAATATATATTGGCTTTTTACTTGCCTTCTGGTTTTTGAGTCTTTAGATTCACATTTTCAAGCTTTTCTCCAAAGCCATGAGAGCTAATAGAAACTTACTTAAAAAAATAAAGTAAAAGCCAATATTTTCATGTAATCACATGACTCCAGGAGCTAAGGCTTTAAGAAAAATGACAAATATTGTGAGACTGAAAAAAAATCTCAAGCACTGCAACACTTAACTCTTTAGCTTCAGCAAGAAATAACATTTACTCACAAGACACAATCCATTTAGATTTCTTTGGGTTCAAATCTCTTAGTTTCCACTCTCCTCCAACTTTATGGAAGGTTATTTTATTTTTTGCTCACACATCCTCTTAGTGGCACCTGATCACATAAAATAGCTATTTTACATATATTCTTCTCCTGTCCCTCCCCATTGTCCTCCTCCCCTACTTTACCACCCCTAATTTAATGTTATAGGCATTGTCCATGAAGTTCAAAAAGCGACAAAGAGTCCAGTGGCACCTTATAGACTAACAGACGTATTGGAGCATAAGCTTTCGTGGGTGAATACCCACTTTGTCAGATGCAAGTTCAAAAAGTCCACTTAGGAATCACTTTTAAAGAGTGAAACCCTTTCAAGGGTTACAGAAACCTATGAATTCACACAAGGATAAAAAGTAACCTCTAACTTAAATTTATTTTTGTTAGCAGCCTCATTTGTTTTGTTTTTTTTATTCCTCTGTGAATTCATTAAATTTTGCTCTGAGGGCAATGGCATTAGATGCAGTTTCAAGGAAGACATTTATGGCTACATCCCTGGAGAGCTGACACAAGCTAAGCATCTGCTAGCATCAGCAAAATATTAAGGGGAGAATAAAGTATTTGGAGAAACATTAGGGAAGTTTGTGTCAGAGACAGCTGAGAAAGCTACCATTTTGCTACTGTTATTTAGGAAAGTTACTTTACTATCTTAATTCTTTTCATGTTTCTTCCCATCACCAGAATAACAAAGAAGAGACTCAGGTTCTGCTAGATACATCTTGCCACAGACTTTAAGAGGAAAGATTTTTAATTGCTCCTATGGGATGTCTATGAAGAACCAGCAACAGGTGGGTACATTAGAAGTGATGAGATGGTTCTGTTATGGAAATGGCAGTGCACACAAATCTCCAATATTAACTATCAAAACAGTGGTATATCATCTTTTAAACAAAGGAACCACAGAAATAGTCTCTGAACCAAAGAAATATTGAGGCCTAATATACTCTTCCTTAGATGTAGATCTCACGCAGAGTGGATGGTGGAGGAATACAAATAGTACAGTAACTCCTCACTTAAAGTCATCCTGATTAACGTTGTTTCATTGTTATGTTGCTGATCAATTAGGGAACATGCTCCTTTAAAGTTGTGTAATGCTCCCTTCTAACGTCTTTTGGCAGCCGCCTGCTTTGTCTGCTGCTTGCAGGAAGAGCAGCCCGTTGCAGCTAGTTGGTGGGGGCTTGGAACCAGGGTGGACCAGCAGCCCCCTATCAGCTCCCCCTATAGCTCCCCGCTCCCCTAAGTTCACTGTGCAGCAGCTGCCTGCAGTTCAGCTGTGTCCCTCCCCCCACTGCCATGTGCTGCTCCTGCCCTCTGCCTTGGAGCTGCTCCCCGAGCCTCCTGCTTGCTGTGCGGAGGGGGGAAGGGAAAGAAGAGGGGGGCTAATATTAGGGTGTCCCCCTCCCCCCTGCTCCTGCACCCCACTTATCCCATCTTCCATAGAGCTGGGGGAACACACCAGGGCTCAGGAGATAGGGAGCTTGCAGCAGCTGCGGTCTCAGCAAGCTGATCTAATTAACAAGGCAGTGTACTTAAAGGTGAAATGTGCATATCTCCCTCCATTCCTGCTGCCTTGTAGTGAGAGAGTTAACCCTTGAGGGCTCAGCCAATTGCTAGTTCATCAATTAGCAGTAAGGGAAATATCCCACCCTCTGACTCCTCCACCTCAACCAAGCTTCACAATCTATATACACACACACACACACACACACACACACACAGTATAAGTTTTAAACAAACAATTTAATACTGGTACACAGTGATGCAGGAGGTCAGACTAGATGATCATAATGGTCCCTTCTGACCTTAAAGTCTATGAGTCTATGATGATTGTGAATATATCTATCTATCTATATATCTATATCTATATCTATATAATCTTTTGATTGGTGAAAAAAATTTCCCTGGAACCTAACCCCCTCATTTACATTAATTCTTATGGGGAAATTGCATTCGCTTAACATCGTTTCGCTTAAAGTCGCATTTTTCAGGAACATAACTACAACGTTAAGTGAGGAGTTACTGTATTAGATCTTAAACAGTTGAGGAAATTCACCATAATTAGCAAATCCTACATTTAAACATATCTCCAATCACTGGGGAAATTCATTCATCATTGGGTCATTGTGGATACAGACTAACACGGCTGCTACTCTGAAACCTGTCATTATGCAAGGCACTGAATTTAGCTGTATGGAGTGGAAATCCATCAACTTCATGAAAAAACTCGTTGCTGGAAATGGACCATTTTCATTACCACTACAAACAGTTTTTTTTCTCTATATATATCTTCCTACTGTATTTTCCACTATATGCATCCGATGAAGTAGGCTGTCGCCCCTGAAGGCTTATGCTCAAATAAATTTGTTAGTCTCTAAGGTGCCACAAGTACTCCTGTTCTTTTTGCGGATACAGACTAACATGCCTGCTACTTTGAAACCTGTTACAGTGTGTGTCTTTTAGAAAGGGAAAAGAAAATCCTAACTTTTTTCATTGTATTATATGGAAGCTGTAATATGATTTTCCAAAATTACTACATGTTCTTTTGTATATATAAATTTCTTTGCAAAGACAAAAGTCACATGCATCAATGCACTGCTACTTTCTACATCAAGATTTGGGAATCACCAAATACTGAAATCTTCATATAGAGAGCAACATTATCAATACAAAATCCCTACACTTTGGCCAACGCCAAGAGTATTCTTAAAGGTTTAATCTTTATTCAGTCCTTACTAGAATAAAATTCCCCAAAACTTCAAGAAGAGTCTTGTCAAGGAAAGAATTCAAGACTGCAGGATTTGGCCTAACTATTTCATCAGCAATAGTTTCACTGAGATTTCAGGAAGCTCACATTTATCCATACCTAAATGATCTGATAGTTAAAGCAAGCAATCCCTATGGTCAACAGATGTCTACATCCTGTGAAAAACTGTCATTTTCACAGGAAGTACTATGAATCATCAAAATAGTGGTTAAGAGAAAGGATGTTTTGGGAGAAAGTATCTCTTCAAAGTTCAGCCCCTCAAAGGAAATGGCATTTGTTAGTCAATTCTTAAATCCAATTCCCTGCATCATCCTTTAATCTTGATTAGAAATTGTACATTTTCTAGAACACTATAAGGTGGGGAAAAATTGAACAGCAACATAATGTTATGAAGAGTTTAATTTATACACATCTTATATGAAGTTAATGTTTTAATTGTAAGATCATGTTTCCAGAATTATATATAAAAACCAAGAGTTATGAGAGGCAACTTTGACTGACAAGTTTCCTGCTGTCCCCAATATTTTAAGAGAGTAGTTGAACCTGTCTGATAGATTCGAAGGAATAATAATCCTATGAAAAGAAAATGAGGTAAACAAAAATTTTCCTTTTTGCAGCATAAGTCTAATATCAGTTTTATGATTTAACACTTATTTTGCCAGTAAATTGTAATAATATAATTTGGGGACATAATGATGACTTTGAGAAATGAGAGGAAATGCAATATGAAAACTATGAATTTTTCTAATTTCAAAATTTCAGTGAAATTAGAAATTTTGATGAACCGAGCTGGGAAATGTTGTAAACATTTTTATAAAAAAATTTCTCACTTTTCATCTAACTATAAAGCTAGTCTAAATGTTAAATTTCAAATTTTGATTTGAAAAACCATATGGGGAAATATTCTAAAAAATGTTTGCAATATTCGCCCTCCTCTATTTTTCTACTAACTCTAAGGCTAAATCTTAACTGGGGGGAAACGGAATAATTTGTTTGACTTTGCCAGCTGTGATATAATACAGAAAAAATCATTGCACAACCCCAGTAATGTAAACAGTCAGCACCACTTGGGCTGTAAATGGAATAGGGCTAGAGCCTGCAACCCAGCCTTATGTAGTACCAGTTGCAAAATGTTGCAACACTGGTATATTTTCGAAGACAAAAAAGATAATGTCTTATATTAAAATAGCAACTGTGACAGACCCAGACCAGTGGGGTAGAGGAGTCTGGTAGAGGGCAAATATACTGGTCACTGGATGACTAGTTTTCTGTTCCCTGAGTGACCAGAGAAGGGGCTGCACTGGAGTAATCAGGAACCTGCTAGAACCAGTTAAGGCAGGCAGGCTAATTAGGACACCTGGAGCCAATTAAGAAGAAGCTGCTAGAATCAATTAAGGCAGGCTAATCAGGGCACCTGCATTTTAAAAGGGGCTCACTTCAGTTTGTGGTGCGAGTGTGAGATGCTGGGAGCAAGAGGCGCAAGGAGCTGAGAGAGTGCTGCTGGAGGACTGAGGAACACAAGCGTTATCAGACATCAGGAGGAAGGTCCTGTGGTGAGAATAAGGAAGGTGTTTGGAGGAGGCCATAGGGAAGTAGCCCAGGGAGTTGTAGCTGTCATGCAGCAGTTACAGGAGGCACTATAGACAGCTGCAGTCCACAGGGCCCTGGGCTGGAACCCGGAGTAGAGGGCGGGCCCGGGTTCCCCCCAAACCTCCCAATTGACCTGGATGGTGGGTTCTTCCAGAGGGGAAGGTCTCTGGGCTGCCCACATGGTGAATCTCTGAGGCAAGAAAATTCGCCAATAAGCGCAGGACCCACCAAGATAGAGGAGGAACTTTGTCACACAACATAATCCAAAATGTTGTGCCTTGCCCAGACATTGAGGCCATCTCTACACTTACTGGAGATCAACGCTGCTGTGATTGATGCAGCAGGGGTCAATGTAGTGGGCCTAGTGAAGACCCACTAAATCGACCACAGAGAGCTCTCTGGTCAACTCTGATACTCTACTGGAACAAGAGGAGTAAGGTAAAGTCAACAGGAGAGCATCTCCCATTGACGCAGCGTGGTGTAGACACCGCAGTAAGTCAACCTAAGCTACATCGACCCCAGCTACATTGTTCACGTAGCTGGAGTAGTGTAATTTAGGTCAATTTACCACGATAATGTAGACAAGGCTTGAGACAAACTCAAAACATATTGAAAAAACATTTCCAGGAAATGTACATAAAAATATTCATTATGAAATATAAGTAACAAAATATCTGCAAGCTCCACAGGCCCATAGAATGGCCTAAAGATTATCTTTACCTAAACTAAACAAAAGATACAGCTATGAAGAAAAAGGATCTCCTAACACAACTAATCAGGAAATAGCATATACCAGCATAGGATTATCCTGGAGAAATGAAAATTGAAAGGATTTCCCAGCCTAGAAAACATTAACTCCAACTTTCTACCTAAGACCTGGTTGAGCAAAATAACTCAAAATATCCCTGACAACTTTACAGAATCATTGCAAACAAATTACATGTAGCCTGCAGGAGACAGACTTCATGGAAAAATGTACATTCAACATGCCAAATTTTTAGATAGTCTGTGTTTAGATATCCTTTGTTACTCATCTCTGACCTCAGCACTATAGGGCTGAGTTCTGGGGTTATAAGAACTTTGACTCCATTTCATTGCATGAAATGAATCTATTGAGGGTTCAGTCATTGCAAAAGAAAGTCAGATTTCATTGTGTGTAAATCAAAGTTGCTAACATGATTTTTATTTCAGTTTCAGTATTCAGTTTCCCTTGCTAGTGTTTTTTGTTTGTTGGTTTGTTTTTTAAGGCATTATAATTTGTCATGACATTTTCTGAATGTGTGGACTACATAGACATAGATTCTGAAGGCTGTGCAGTTGAGTTTTAAGTCCACAGCTTCAAGAGAATTAATTCATGTACTAATCTATTGTGGCCTCTCTGCCCCAAAAAGCTACTCTAAGGCAGATGTATAATATAACTCCCTGGTGTTGGTAATTAGGACTCTCTAGTATATAATTCACTGCTGGCACTTTATGAACAAAGTTCAATGGTGGAGAATTATATGCCTGTTTATGTAGATGGTGATAACACATTTTAAATACAGATATTTTTCCTTCAGTGACCCTATTTGCTAAAATGACCACTGCAGTATCATAACAGCAAAGAGAATGCACAGGTTCTAGTAGCTTTATTCTTTATTATTTGTATTTTAAGTATTTATATGTATTTATATTTATGCTTGTTTTTCCTAAAGGAGCTGCTTATTTCAGTTACTTTATTTGCTCCCTCTGCCTAGAGCATCTCTCATGCAACTTACAAACCTTGCTTCCTTCCTCATCCTCATGCTACCACTAAAGCACACTGAATGCTCCCTTACTAGTCTCATTGTTGCTCTTTGTGTATCCAATCATCATTAGGTTCTTATTGTGGAAATACCCTTTGTGTGAAGGGTTTATTTATGATGAAAAATATGTCCATTTGGATAGCCACAACTAGAAGCTACTGTAAAGAAAATACTGAAATTGGAGCCTCTGAGGTGGGAGGAAATGCAAAGGTTTGAAAGAAGGGGATCCAGCAGAATCACTGAAATAAAACATCAAGTTCAGACCAAATTTACAGCCTTGTGATCCTGCTCTGACTGGTGGAGAAGAAGTAAGCCCAAGGTGAGAGAGAACTAGCACAGACAGTCATCAGTGAGTGAGACAGGAACAGAGGCAGGTAGATGGCAAGGAAAGTATTTCAAACCATTGTTTAAAGAAAGGTGACAGAGGAGGAAAAAGGAAAGAGAAGCTTAAAATATATGGAGATATACCTATCTCATAGAGCTGGAAGGGACCCTGAGAGGTCATCGAGTCCAGCCCCCTGCCTTCACTAGCAGGACCAAGTACTGATTTTCCCCAGATCCCTAAGTGGCCCCCTCAAGGATTGAACTCACAACCCTGGGTTTAGCAGGCCAATGCTCAAACCACTGAGCTATCCCTCCCCCCTAGAGCATGAGAGATGCTCTAGGCAGAGGGAGCAAATAAAGTAACTGAAATAAAGTAACTTAAGTCACAGTGGGGAACACTTGAGCGTTTTTTAATTATTGTACAGTATTTATTTAAAAAGTTGAAAGACAAGTGTGGAGCAAGTGCCATATGCAGCACTTTTCAGCTCACCCTGCATTTGAGAACATGGTAAACAGTCTTTTAGAGCTCTTGTTGAAGCTCATCCCATGGCTCTCAGACTGGAAAGGACCTCGAGAAGCCATTAGGTCCAGCCCCTTGTGGTGAGGCAGGACCAAGTAAACCTACATTTGTAAGATGCTATTCAGTCAGAGGATCAGCACCATTATATTCGTCCCAAAAAGGCAGTTCTTTCTGCATTTATGATAGCCCCCTTAAGGGCTTGACCCAAAGCCCATGGAACCAATTGGAAAATCTCCATTTGACTTCAGGTATCAGAGGGGTAGCCATGTTAGTCTGAATCTGTAAAAAGCAACAGAGGGTCCTATGGCACCTTTGAGACTAACAGAAGTATTGGGAGCATAAGCTTTCGTGGGTAAGAACC
>NC_048302.1:34914024-34956345 GCF_013100865.1 Trachemys scripta elegans | reverse complement strand
GCAGGGAGAACCCAGTTACATGGACAACTTATTGTTCTTGTGCTCTGTCTAAATACAGCAGGGAACCAGTAAGGATCCCCAGAGTTTCACGTCAGATCTCAGGATTGGAGTCCTTTGTCAGTGATTAGCTTCTATTTCTGGTGATGGTTATCAGGTGACAAGGGTGACAAGGTGGCTCCTAAGAGCCCTGTGGACCAGAGTTCAGGACCTGTGGATCCTGACTCAGTGCTGGCCATTATGGTATTGAACACAAAACTGTACCTAGAAAGAAAGACTTTCACATATCCTCTCTAAATGCTCTCCAACTCTCCCTTATTAGTTGCTCCTTTTTACTTGCAATGTCTGGGGGCCATATTTATATTGGTTTGTTAGGTACTCTAAATGAGGACATAGGTCAGCCTTAGTAATTTTAGAGAAGGCCACTGAGATTTTAATTTGAGGAATATTCCAGAACTGAAAGGGTCATTTTAAATACAAAGTGAAGCTCTTCAGACCATCACCAGCCTCCTCTTCTGCAAGAGAAGAGGGCCAGGGGCTCATGCAAACTGGCAACATTTGAAAATGTTTTCAAGTGACAATTCTCTAAATAAGACAGGGGTTTGGGCATGGCATTTTTCCCCTCAGATGCAAATCAACCCACCCTTTCCTCCCCTCCCTCGCCCCCCCCCCAAAAAGGGGGAGGGGGATTCACAGTCATGGGGTTTGCAGGTCACACATGCCAGTCCTGGGTGGCTGTTGTGGTGACATAAATAAGCCATTTTATTGTAGGATTGATCACTGTGAGAAGCTTTTAGCTGCAGCAATCAGTTTCTATTAAAGGCTCCTGAAATCATTAAAAGAGCCAGATACTCTTTTTTTTTTTTTAATTATAAATTGAGACTTTGACATTTGCAGGATCCCAAACATCCAGAAGCTTGTGGCTGGGGGGTGGGGGGCTTTATAGGCCAACCGTGGTAAAGGTTTGGAAAGGTTCCAAAATAGCAAGAATCTAATGCTTTCATTATGCATGGCTAATTGTCTTCAATGCAAGAAAATCTCACAAGTGTTGGCAGTTAACCCTGTAGCAAAGAGATAGTATGGACCATAAATCCCGGCATAGCTAATATTTCATGATCAGTTTTTTGTGATTCATATATATTGCCTCCATAAATCCATGAATATAGGGTTGAAGTGAGCAGAACAGGACTTGAGCCAAACTGATATTTTGTTACAAGCCAGAAGCTTTTGGGCCCTATTTTTTGTTGTTGTTGTTGTTAAGAACTGTTGGTTGTGAATATCTCTCTGACTGTTGATCATGAACTCCTTAAAGGAAGACAACATCCTGTTCCACTCAGCCAAGCAATCTCAAAGTGCATAGAGTAAGAAGTAATTATCTCCATGAATAAACAGTGAAATAGAATGTTTAATTAAAATTTACTTTTATGAGCCTGTTGCTGGAACCAGGCATCTTACAGAAAAGTATTTTTCCTCATGTCACTAGCTGTGCATGAGTCCAGTGGAAGGAAAATGTAGATGTATGGGTAGCTGGAATGGAAGGAAATTCTTGATGGATAGAAAGCCGGGCTGGTTTTGCTCCATTTGTTCCACAAAGCTGGCTTCACCTCCCCTTCTGGGCTTCCCCTATTGTGGAGGAAGTCTCCAGGATCTCCCAAGGGAGAAGGTCTACACAGGTATTTTAGCCCTATGAGCCTGAGTCAGTTGACTCGGTTTCTGAGACTTGCTGCTGTGGTTTGCTTGTTTGGTTTACAGTGTAGATGTACCCACAGTCACCCTCTGCTGACTAGGGGCTGGAAACATCCCTGCACCCCAGCTGCTTTTCCATCTTCACAGTTCACTTCTGGGATTCATAGATTTATAGATTCTAGGACTGGAAGGGACCTCGAGAGGTCATTGAGTCCAGTTCCTTGCCCTCATGGCAGGACCAAATACTGTCTAGAGCATCCCTGATAGACATTTATCTAACTTACTCTTAAATATCTCCAGAGATGGAGATTGCACAACCTTCCTAGGCAATTTATTCCAGTGTTTAACCACCAGTTAGGAACTTTTTCCTAATATCCAACCTTAAACCTCCCTTGCTGCAGTTTAAGCCCATTGCTTCTTGTTCTATCCTTAGAGGCTAAGGTGAACAAGTTTTCTCCCTCCTCCTTATGACACCCTTTTAGATACCTGAAAACTGCTATCATGTCCCCTCTCAGTCTTCTCTTTTCCAACTAAACAAACCCAATTCTTTCAGCCTTCCTTCATAGGTCATGTTCTCAAGACCTTTAATCATTCTTGTTGCTCTTCTCTGGACTCTCTCCAATTTCTCCACATCTTTCTTGAAATGCGGTGCCCAGAACTGGACACAATACTCCAGTTGAGGCCTAACCAGAGTAAAGTGAAAGAATGACTTCTCTTGTCTTGCTCACAACACACCTGTTAATACATCCCAGAATCATGTTTGCTTTTTTTGCAACAGCATCACACTGTTGACTTATATTTAGCTTGTGGTCAACTATAGCCCCTAGATCCCTTTCTGCCGTACTCTACTCCTTCCTAGACAATCTCTTCCCATTCTGTATGTGTGAAACTGATTGTTCCTTCCTAAGTGGAGCACTTTGCATTTGTCTTTGTTAAACTTCATCCTGTTTACCTCAGACCATTTCTCCAATTTGTCCAGATCATTTTGAATTATGACCCTGTCCTCCAAAGCAGTTGCAATCCCTCTCAGTTTGGTATCATCTGCAAATTTAATAAGCATACTTTCTATGCCAATATCTAAGTCGTTAATGAAGATATTGAACAGAGCCGGTCCCAAAACAGACCCCTGCAGAACCCCACTTGTTATGCCTTTCCAGCAGGATTGGGAATGACAAAGACATATTCCTTTTTACTACAGGTTATTATATTAACAGCTTTGGACACAGACAATATATCATTACCCCAGTTAACACGTCTGCTGGAATGCTATCCGGTATCCTAACATTTAAAGTGCCATTTAAATTTCCCCATTCCAACTGTATTTCGCTAAAGGCACAAAATGGTTTCAAATTGTCCCAATGGAAGGAATTGTACATTTTCCCCAGCAAGCATATCAGCTTCCCTAACCATGCCTTTTCTGACCAGAGAAATCTGGGTGCCAATGTGGCGTAACTTGCTGTTCAACTTGGCAACTTTAATAAACTCTTTATCAACTTCCAGTGGGTCGGTCCTTGCAAAATTCACAAGGGTCTTCTCAGGAAGCCCCTCGGGTCCTGAGTCTAAGGTGTTGCATTAACCTGGGCCAGCCTGGGTTTGTATTTGGATTCCTGCTCAGGATCATCTTTTCTCATGTGCTCAGTGGGGCCATATGAGTAACACTTCCTTGGGCCATCTCCCGTGATAGAGGCCTGTAATTATGATTACATGGAGGGAATTGGTTCTAAGGTGGTAGGTGCCTGGACTCCCTGCCATTCTCCCTTTTCCCAGGTATAAAGCGTGCCCTCCCGTTACCCAGCCTTCTGCCCTGCTCTCTGGTGTTAGAGCTCACTAGACACTCTAGTTTGTATGTAGGAATCAGCAAAATCCCCTTCCTCTTGTATATTGCCAAGGGATTTTGCCCAAATGGCTGCTCTGATCTCCTCAGAGCATATACTCAGGAAATGTTCCTGTGCAAAGAGGTCAAATAAAGGGTCATAATTCTCTACCTTTTTTCCATTTGTCCATTTTTCATTAAATCACACATCCTATGCATACATTCTCCGTGACTCATCTTATGCTTTATGAGATTCTTGAGTCTTAACCTATACACCACAGGGGTGAAAGTTTCGCAACACAGCTTTTTAAAATTCATCATATTTCAAAGCCTCCTTCATGTCTATTTCATTAAATACTTGCTATGCTCTCCCCGAGAGTTTGGAGATAAGTATGGGAGCCCTCTTGTCTTCTGTAATCTTATGGAGTTTTCAAATTCTTTCAAAAGTTGTGAGAGAAATCCATTTGTCTGCATGCAGGGCAGAGGTTTTCCCATCTGGATGACTTTTGGGGAGGACTGATTGCTGCTTAAGAGTCTGCATCTTGTGTTTGTGTTCACTAGCCTCATGCTTCCACTATTCTGGGTATGTGTCTCACTGAGGGGCAGCCATTTCTGCTGCCTCTTTCTGTTTCGTAGTTTCCAGGGCTCTTTGGTGTACCCACTTTCTGCCCTCCAGATCCATTTCTTTTTCCTTCTCTGCTATTTCCAGCTTCTGTAACTCTCTATCTCAGCCAATCTGAGTTGTGTGACTGTCTCACTATGGGCTGTGTCTTCGCCCTCAAGTACTCTTGGTGGATCAGGTTGTTCTTTTTTAGTGTTTATGATGCTTACTCATCTTATACTTCTTTTGTTTTACTTCCTTTCTCTGAAATACAGAAAATAAAAAATGTAACCTTTCTTTGCCTGTTCCCAGCCATCTCTCTTGTGAATCTCTCAGAACCCAATTTGCTTGGAGTGTGAACCTTAGTTAACCAGAAAACTGTATGTAAAACCTCCCACCTATGCCATTCTGACACTTTCTTGGTGTATCCAGGACTGAGAGTCATCCTATTACCACCTGCCTCTGTTAGAAAGAGAGACTTGCCTGTGTTTAACTTGTCATCAGCTCCCCAACACCCCCAGGTTGTTAGCCACCCAAACGATCTACTTAGGGCTCTGCCAGCCCTTACTTTGCCTTGCAGGTTAATACTTTGTGTACCCTGGCACCTGAGTTCCCCTGAAGTGACCAGTCCCTGTCACTGGACACTCAGTCATTACCAGATTTGCTGTTCCCAGAGGAACAGTACACACACAGTGTGACTGGGACACCACAAGATCACGTTCTTTATAACATTACAGCACTGAAATATATTTATAGTGAATCAAACAAATTTTATTATCACAGTTAAGTTTTAAGAGATAGTTAGTAAAGATAACAAATGGAAACAGAAATGGCTACACATATAAAACAAAGCATAAAATGCATTCCTAGGTCTATACTTATTAATAGTTACCTTTCCTATTTAATAAAGTAGATTTTTCTCCTGAGGATTTAGTCTGACAGAGCTTCAGGTTTCAGTCAAAACCAGCATCCAAGTTTTCGTGAACACCCCCACACTCTTCAAGGGGTTTCCTCAGTAAATGGATACTAAAATGGCTTTCTCATCCTTCAGTTATAGTCAGTAAATGTTTGAAATGCTCTCCACTGAGTGTTCTCTGGTCCTCATGTTGACTTGGAATGCAAATGTAGTTCCCATTGTGTTGGGCTTACAATGCTTACTTTAAATCAGAGACGGGGATAGGTGAATAGCTATGCTTTGTCTGCTTTGTTATATAGTTTAAACACCTTTTTAATAAGTACACATAATTATTTAAATATCAGCAGTGCATACATTTCACAATTATATTAATGACCAGCATGACACCAGCTTTTAGCTGACACTACTGATGAATAAATACCATGAAATTGATGTGTTAGGCCTGTTAGGAGTTGCTGACACTGCGTAGTGAACCCTTTGCCAGTTGGCATTGGAGGGGTTCTTAGGTTCACAGCATCCAGTCTTGACCTGAATATATCAAGAGACAGAGAATCAACCACCTCCTGGGGGAGTCTGTTCTAGTGGTTAAATATCCTCACTGTGAAAAATGTGTGCCTTATTTCTCATTTAAATTTGTCTGGCTATAGCCTCCAGCTATTGGCTCTTGTTATGCTTTCTCAGCTAGATTAAAGAGCTGTTTAGTACTTGGTATTTTCTTCCTGTGAAGGTTCCTATACAGCTGCCCCAGGATCAAGGAGTCCCAACCAACTTTCTGATGTCCCATCCTCTCTGCTGTATTTAGTATCTGGAACAACATGTCATCTTTACATATTAGAGGGCTTTCTATCATTAAATCAGGCTGGAAACTGCTTTCCAGTCTCTTCCCTAGGGGTCTCACACTGCTAGTGTCACAAAAGATATAATTTTTCAACCAGATGGCTGTCTCTATTTCTAAGCTTACATATACCAGTTATAATTAAAATGTCACAGTTATTTATGGTGACAAGTACTTCCTATCCTGTGAACTCTTATACTACTGGACTGTGCAATGTGTGCAGTTTTCCTTTAAGTACTGAAGCAGTTGCATTTCTTTAACATCAAATACCATTTCCTTCAGCTCCTGGTTTTGAGGTCACATATACAAGCCAGGAATCTTCAGAGGAACAGGTTTCAAAGATTGGCTGCACAAAAGGCATAACACAGTTAGGACATCTCCCCTCAAGAAGGCACATAGGAGGTGATTCACAGGGGGACTCAGGCTGAGCATTGCAGTGGCAAATTTTAGGTGCCCTGCTGCCAAATGGAATCCTCTGCCTTGAGCTAGGTGCCTGGGTTCCCTAAACAATGCATGGGGAGAATTAGGTGCCTAAAAGGGATTTATTGAAGCCAGCATACCAAGCAAGAAGCCACCTAAGTTAGCCATTAGGAAATGCTGAGAGGAGGGGGGTGGACAAAGCCCCACCCCTCAAAGTGACTTAGGTACCTAAATCCAGGTTGGAGGGAAGTACCTTCCTGCACTCAGGATTCACAGCTGTGAACCCTCTCCTGGAGTTAGGCATCTAAGCCAGCTCAGCTCTTTAAAAAAAAAAAAAAAAATGAGAGGAGAGGAGGTGGAGGAGCAGGAACTTGTATCCATGCTTCCTAAATCCCAGGTGAGTGCCCATCTCCTGAGATAAGGAGTACCACTACCACCTGCTGCTGCCACCACTACTGCTGCTGGTTGTGCAGAGCCCGCTCTGGTAGACATGCTCTAAGGTGGTCTCTGCTCATGCCTACCAGACTGGGCACCTCAGATGACTGAGAGGAGAACACCTAGTTTTTGAATCCTGCTGAGGCTTAGGCATGAGTTATGTGCTGAGCTGCTCAGTGGTGTCAGGAATGAGGCAGCTGTGCACATGCCTACCCATAGAAATTTAGGTACCTGTGGAAACTTAGGCATTTAGGGACTTTTGGTGCCTACAGGGTTAGGCAGCAGCTGAGCAGGGATTTTGAGGATCTAGATTTTGGACTTTAGGTGCCTAAAGTGGCAATTAGGCACCTATGTCCCCCTTGTGTATCCTACCCTTAGGACTTGATTCTCATTTCACTTACACCAGTGTAACACTACTGAAATCAATGGAGTCATACCAGTGTAAAAACAGTGAAAGAAGAACGAGATTCAACAGAAACATGCCTACCCAGTATCATTCAGGGCCAGATTCTGATAGCTTTACTCATATTTAGCAGTCATTTCAATGGGACTACCCTCAGAGTAAAGTATGGTCCAGGGCTGACAGAATCTGGCCCTCAATGATTTAAGCTGATTTTCAACCAACAGACAAACATGATTGCTAATTAGCTATACCTCCATCTATGACACTTGTTTACAAATACTTTCCATAAAGGTTACCCTCTCCCTCTACACACACCTGTTAGAGAATTTCCTTCCAAACAGAATTTCACCCATTAAATGTATCCATCCCTCTAGCATACTAAACTATACAAATGATAGTTTGAAAGCATGAAGACCAAACCTAAAAATACTGGGGGATCTAGCTAGTGATTGAAATACCACCTAGGTTGTTAAGAAACAATACACTGCCATATAGAAAACATCCACATTGCATTAAATATTGCCTTTCTCAATATTTTCTTGCATTTATTTCACAACAGAGTTTCATACAACTTTTTTGAGCTTGCAAAATCACTTATCTGGGTCTATAGTCATCACTGCACCTGACTACATTCCTGGGGTACACTTGCCTTGATTCATCATTTTAATTCAAGAAGAAATAGATTAACCTTGAGGGTGGGGGAAGGAAAGGGAACTATATAGAACTATTTTGTTTTAATAATGTGAAAAATGTTTTCCCTCAGACTCATAGGCGTGGGAACTAAGGGTGTGTGTGGGGGGGAGGGGTGCTGCAGCACCCCCAGGTTTTATGTGGGGCTGCTGGCCCTGCATCCAGGCCTCCACTCCCCAGCCCAGGCCTTGGGTCTCGGCTGCTGGCCTTGTGCCACACCCAGGGCCCCATGCTCAGGACTCTCCTCCCTGGCCCTGAGTCCGTGGCTTGGGTCCTGGCTACTGGCCCCGCACCCCGGCCGCTGGCCCTGCACCCGGGTGCCCTGGCTGCTGGCCCCACTTCCTGGCCGCTGGTCCTGTGCTCGGTGCCCCGCAGCCCGGCTCCCACTCACAAGGTTCTGCTCCAGGGTAACAGCCGCTGGCCCTGCGGCTGGGACTTCGCTCCTGGCCCCATGCCTGCTCCCAGCATTTGCCTCCTTATCCCTGTCCTGGTTCCGCCCCTGTGGAGACACGGCACTGCTCTCAGCGATGGGCAGGGGATGTGGACAAGGATTAGAGGGTTGGCTTTCAGCACCCCCACTATTAAAAGGGTTGCAGCACCACTGCTCAGACTAGAGGTTTCAAGGCCAGATAAGTCTCTGATTATTTTTCAGCTGAGATCAGAAAGGTAAATGAAAGAGGCAGAGCACAGTGTACCAGTGTCCCATCCTTCCATTCTGGAGTAATGAAAGTGCTCTTTTCATCATGAGTGAACTGAGACTGTTTTATTCTGTAATACATGATAGGTAACTTTACTGGTAGGGTATTGAAATTCATACTTCCCACCGATCTTAAATCATAAATGCAGAAAGTTGCCTTTCCAAGTGTTTTGGCAGAATGAATGTCTCTTGAAACAAATATAAAGCTTTTATTTCTCAGGATTTCCTGGGATATACTAATCCCTCACGTCCTGGTTTGTCAGATAAAAAGGACCTTAAACTGCTTGATACTTTTGTAATTGCCCCTGGAATACTATTAGTGTTTTACAGCAAACATCATCAGCATCAAAGGCACCGAACTGCAAACACTATGCCTGCTTCATTTGCAAAATACCCAGCTGAGCTACTGCTGCTCAAGAAACTGCTGTTAGAGAATGAGGAACAGCCCATCATCATTTGTACTTTGCACTAACAAGCCCATAGTCATACTTGACAAAAACGGCCACTGTGAAATAAGAAACTGAATTGTCTAAAAACCACAGGTGGGAGAATTAGATGAACATACACGATGGCTACTGTGATATATATAAACTAGTATTTTACTAAATTGGCAGACATAACAATGGCTAAAGTTACTTTGTTGTAAAAAGACTTCAGTAAAATTACCTAATGGGCTATTTGTGAATGGTTTGGAGATTTTTTCTTTCGAAGTCATCTTCTAGGACCCAATCCTGCTCTCACTGAAGTGAATGGAAAACCCTGATAGGCTATTTCCCTCACGAACCTTGTACATTTAAAACATGAATTCCTTCTTTTTGGGTTTTTTTATTTTTATTTATTTATTAATATTTCAAGCACCTGATTTGCACTGCTTACTCTGTCACAATTCAGCTTGTAGGATCAGGTTCCTAAGGTAATAAGATTTGATTCTGCAAATCCTTACAACAGCAATCCTTACAAACAGTAGCCCCATATACTCATGTAAGAAAGGACTCCCCATTTCAGTAAGGGTTTGTAGGATCAGATCCACAATTTGCCAAAACAAAAAGGATCAAATTCACCCCTGTTGTAACTCCATTTAAAGTTAAGAAAGTTACACGAAGGGTGAATCTGGCCCAGTGGATTGAAGCAGGAGGCTTGCATGTATGATCCCAAGTACTTTGCCAATAATCTTTGAAGCTTAACATACCAAGGCATTCTGGATACAAATTACAGGCATTCATTTCAGCAAAATGGAAGAATAATAGCATGATTTGATGTAATCGCTGTAATATCCCTTTCAAAACTCAAATGGGATTGAGAATTGCAGAGATTGTTCTCGCTTACTTAGAAAATCAAATGACTTCTTGTTTTACTTTTGAAATATGTTATTCAAATTGTATTTTAGAACATTTCCATTTGGTATTTATTTAGTTTAGTTTGTCTCTTGTTATTTCATTGCCATCCTAAGGCCCTTGGGCCCACATGAAGCTGACTGCAGGATTGGCATCTAAATTATTAAAAGTAGAACTCTCTGGTCTCTCACATTTTCACTTTACAGAATTGTGATTGAAAGTAGTTTCAGTCCTATAGGGTTAGGATGAGCAGACAGCAAGTTTGAAAAATGGGGACGGGGGTGAGAGGTAATAGGCACCAATGTAAGACAAAGCCTCAAAAAAATCGGGACTGTCCCTATAAAATCGGGACATCTGGTCACCCTGTATAGGGTTGAGGTAAAAGCATATATGTGCTTGGTTTTTAGCTTAGCCTCCAAGAAGCTTGCAGCATTCAGCCTTCTAACGTAGCTCTTTTTTCAGTGTAATCTCATTGTAATCAATAGGAATCTTGCCTGAAGAGGAGTGCAGATTGGATTATCCTTGTGGAATCTGGGGTATTGCGTTTTGCACACGGCCGGCTCTAGGCAACAGCTTAACAAGCAGGTGCTTGGGGCAGCCAAGGGAGAGGGGCGGCACCTGCGGCAATTCGGGGGTGGCAGGTCCCTCACTCCCTCTAGGAGCGAAGGACCTGCCGCTGAACTGCCGTCTCCGATCGCGGCTTTTTTTTTTTTTTTTTTTCCAATTGACGCCGCCGATCGTGATCGCGGCTTTTTTTTTTTTTTTTGCTTCAGGCGGCAGAAATGCTGGAGCCGGCCCTGGCTTTGCAATACCAACGCCCCCATCCTCAGGCCCCAATTTAGCAAGCTACTTAAGCATTTACCTAACATGTGAGTAAGGTCCATTGTCTTTTGTAGAACTACTCACATCCTTAAAGTTATTGGTATTCAGAGTAGCACGGCTGCTACTCTGAAACCTATCCTTAAAGTTAGGCACCTGTTTAAGTAGCTTGCTTAACCAGGGTCTTAATGCTCAACCATTGAAGCAGATACCCAGTGATCGAGGAAATGGGAGATTATTAGGGCATGGAAAAGTGCTTTCTCTTTTCCAGTTCAGACCTTTGGTATGAGTTTATGAACTGTAGCTAATCTATGGTGTTATTTTTAAGATGCCTGTTTTTACTGAAATAATATCTGGTGGAAGGAGCATGTTTTTTCTTTTTTCTAAATTGGTCTTTTATTTACATGTGACATGTTCTGGATCAGATTGTGTGGGCCTACACCAGATTATTTTAAATCAAGCAGAACTTCAAGGGAGCTTTGCCATAATACAAAGCTCAGATTCAGGAATTAATTTATTAGTGTAATAAAGTTTGGAGAAGCTGAAATACAAGACAGTGAAATTCTACTTTATATTGTGAGCTAGATGCTCAGCTGGTCAATATAACAGATTGCCAGCTGAAGTTCTAACCTTTTCAGTTAGTCAATGGAGCTTACACCATCTGAGGAGTTGGCTTTCAAAATGATTTATGTTATTGTTTTATTTATTTATATATATATATATATGAAACATAATATTAGAGGATATAAGGAGTCCCCATTTTAAAGCATATGCAGAAGGAGGGAAGAATTAGTTTGAAAGTTTAACCTTAAATTTTGGAATTTCCTGACTTCTGAGAGTTTATCTCAACCTGAGTCCTATCTCCTTTTGTGTGGAATGTTTGCACAATTGGGCAGGCTTGTATGCATTTAAGATACCGGTTAAGGTATTGGCAAATGTGAACATTAGTCAGACCTTAGCCCAGGAGATAATCAAGGTTTCAGTGTTCATACTGCAAGGTCATAACTCTGTTTACAAAAACTGCATGCCTTCCAGTCCCAGCTGTCCTGCCACTTCTCTAAAGGACCCTGAGACAATGTTTTCAATCTGTCACATATAACTGTTACTGGGTAGCTTGTCAGCATATATGTGTACACTGACAAACTGCAACAAATAAAACCTTCTGAGAGTCTGGAAAAGTAAAAGAGCAACACAACCACCTGGCAACCAATAAATAATACATTACTCAGCATCTCATAAATCTCGTGCGTTCTTTTCTGAGGTGGAATAACTAATATGCTGCCTATTATTGCCATTTGTTGTTGCACTACACCGTAACAATTTAGATGTGGAAGCTGCAGGCCAGGACCTGCTATTAATAGCTTTGTATAGAGCTACTAATAGGGCAGTTAGGCAGTGGCATTGCTATGAAACCTAATTTGGGTTTGACACCTTCTCTTTTCCAAAAATAACACAAAAAAGCCCAAAATAAATCCATGGCTAACAGTATACAATATTAAACAAAGATTAAAGGCTAAAGAAGTACTGATTTTTTTAAAAACACAAATAGGATAATGAAAGGAATATTCGGGGGGCCGGGGAATCGAACAACTCAGTCATTAGAATTCTAGTTAGAAATAGGCTAGAAGTGAGTCACTCAACTGATCAGTTGTTCCAAAGGTACCTTAATGTAACTTCCTTACAACGCAGTCCCAGGTGTATTGTATCGGAGCTCAGAATGGGCCTGATTCAAAGCCTAGTGAAGTCAATGGAAAGCCATTGACTTCTATGAGCTTTGGATCAGAGCCAGTATCTCCCAGTCATGCTTTGGGGTGAAAGGATTACCAAAAAAAATACTCTGTTAAAAATCAAACATTAACATCAGGCATGAAGTTGAACAGTTAGAGGCTTCTTTATTGGTGTGCACATACGTCATTACATTTTAAAGAGTGACGTGTAGAAAAGACAAAGAAATAGAGGTTGAGATTCTCTCTGGTGCCTCTAAGAGGCATGGCACAGAAGGGTGCAGCCTAGGGGGAGGGTAAGACACCTTTGCACCTCCCCTGCCTCACACTATTCTGTGCTGCTCCACAGGCTGGTAGCATAATTTACAGCAGCCTCTAGCATAATTTACAGAAGCATAATAGCCCCTAAAGCAGAGTTGGGCAAACTACGGCCCGCGGGACCCTCCTGCCTGGCCCCTGAGCTTCTGGCCCGGTAGGCTAGCCCCCGGCCCCTCCCCCGCTGTTCCCTCTCCTCCGCAGCCTCAGCTTACTGCGCCGCCGGCGCAATGCTCTGGGCGGCGGGGCTGTGAGCTCCTGGGGCAGCGCAGCTGCAGAGCCTGGCCTGACCCGGTGCTCTGTGCTGTGTGGTGGCGTGGCTGGCTCCCTCCGGGCGGCATAGCTGCCTGTCCTGCTGCTCTGGGTGGCGCGGCTGTAGCACTGCCAGCCACCAGTGCTCAAGGCAGCGTGGTGAGGAGGCAGGGGAGTTGGGGGTGGGGGGCAGGGGGTGGGGTTGTGGCTAGGGGTCGGGGCGGTCAGAGGGCCGGAAACAGGCAGGTTGAATGGGGTACGGGTCCCAGGGGCAGTCAGGAAGGAGGGGGGGGGTGGGATGGGGTGGTGGGGGGGCAGTCAGGGGGAGGGGTTCTGGGGGCAGTCAGGGTACAGGGAGAAGGGGTGGTTGGATAGGGCAGAGGTCCCGGGGGGGGCTGTCAGGAATGAGAGGAGGGATTGGATGGGGCGACGGGGGGGCAGTCAGGGCGGGGGTTCCGGAGGCAGTTAGGGGACAGGGAAGGGGGGGCATCAGAGAACAGGGGGTATTGGATGGGGCAGGAGTCCGGGGGGGGGCTGTTAGGGGGCAAGAAGCAGGGGGAGTCGGTTGGGGGCGGGGGCTGGGCCACGCCTGGCTGTTTGGGGAGGCATAGCCTCCACTAACCGGCCTCCATACAATTTTGGAAACCTGATGTGGCCCTCAGGCCAAAAAGTTTGCCCGCCCCTGCTCTAGACAGACAGACAGGGGTGAGCACTGTAACTTAGAGAGTGTAGAATCCAGTTTTTATATTCTTAACATGTTTTTCTTTTTTCTTTTTAGTGCACAAAAGCAACAGGGGAAACTCTTTAGACACAAATCAATGTCAAATGCACAATGCAAGAGAACCTCAGGATTTTACTGTTTTTTATCCATGATTTGGCAATCCAAAGCTGCTTCATCATCATGGCAAATCTCAAAGTGACGTGGCCTCCTTGCAGACTGAGCGCCACCTGGATCCATTGCTGACTATGTCCGTAAGATAGTCTGGCTGGATATTCAGTTCCTTACCATCACTGGCAATCTTATTGTGCCACCAAAGCTTTAGCACCATGTGATCGCCAGCCATGTATAAGCATCGTTGGTACACATGCTTCAGAATCTGTTGGTCTTCCAGTAATACAACCATATCAAGAAAACTGCCAAAACCAAACCAGTGCTGATGGAGGTGATTGCCTGGTTCAGCTTTGAATATTACCTGCTTTTCGAGGAAAATGGGTGTAGCTATTTCAGTTAATATTTGAATGTTCCATACACTAATTCTACATTTGCCACCAATGCACAGGATACTGGAAATGCCCTTTTGCAAGGTTTCACTGGTCATTTTTTGCCTCAGCAGCAGAGAAACTTGTGGCCATTCTAACTACAAGGACAACTGACCAGATTGTTGCAGACGGTCAGCTTCAGCATAGATACCGTGACGTGAAAATACTGACCTTTGAGGGACAAATTTCTTAGTGAACAAGATATACAATTTCCCCAAAGTATTGGTGTCTGTCACTGTTTTCTCTAGAGTTTATGTTCTTCAATCCATGTGCTCAGGTCAGTTTTTAAATCCATTAACACCCCATCTACAGATTTCTGAGATCTGACAGCAGCGTTCAAAATTTCCAAGGGATTGGAAGGATCCAAACTACAATCTGTGGGCCAGTTTTTCAAAAATAAAGCATTTGCACATGTAACTGTGTAATCTGAATGCACAATTATCTGTTTGTGACATCACATTTATATTTAGTGAGCACAGTTTAAGGAATTTTAATTTGGCCCTATGGATCCTGGGATTTCATAAATGAAGAAGGAGACATTTGGCAAGGTGATGACTTCAGGACTGACTGAAGTTGTGATGGATGAGTCCATAAGGTACTTTTATTTTGTTAATCTTTTCTGCTTTTGGGGAATGTAGGCTGGAATGGAGTAATCATAAATGCAAAAAGCAGTCAGATATAGATTAGTTCAATGAAAACACTGAAAAGCATGTTTTTCATCAGGATCTCATTGAGGAAAGATTTTTTCCACTTGCATTCTAGCTTTGCCTGAGTAATTTTGAAAATTGAAAGCGAATTCTCCACTTGTCTGAACTACCATGATTTACTGGGTTGAAGTCAGCAGACTGGATTGCCTTTCTCGGTACTCATATCAGCTTGAAAATGGAATCCTGAGTATTAGGTAGCATATTTCCAGATCCTCGCATACTGGGAGAGTGGGCTGCTCCACACTGGGATTGATGCCAAGTGAAGGTAAAAGCAGGATGAATCAAACAAGTCTTGCTGATCTTAAACTGGCATATGATGATGAAAAGCAAAGAAAAGACTTTGCTGTAGTGAAGCCTGTAGCTGGCATCATACTCTTTGGTACATATATATGCCAACATTTAGTTCTGTGAAGAGTAGCCAAATGCAACTGAGAAAAAAAATCCAACCAAAACAATAGACTTGCAAGAATTTATGGTTGGTTAACTCTATCTGTCATTGTAATGTTTCTATATTTATAGATAAAATGCATAATTGCTGTCACATGCATAATGTACAATAGGTATGAAATATTCAATATGTCTATTCTTTCTTGGAGTATGAATTACTTTGTATTTCATCATGATAGAAAATTGCTCACTTGAACCAAAGCTTGCACACTATTAAGGAGCTGATAGTTTACTTCAACAAGCTTCTTCTGTCTTTCATTACTTTGGCAATCACTGCCAGTCACAGTTAAAGTTTGCAAACCCAGCACTCAGATCTTGAAAGTTCCAAGAAAGAGAGAAGATCCGTGCCCAAAGGTGAGAAGTGCCTTTAATTTTGTATATTCTCTTTTGGAGCAAACAGGTTCAAAGTAGAATGGTGCCACTTTTTTCATAAATAACAGCCTGATTTAAAGATTCTTCCTCTTGTAAATTGTAGTACTGTATTTTCAAAAGGTGTTTGCAACACTTTCCTTTCCTAGAACCTGAAAAGCCAGGAATGCCAAACTCTCCCAACATAGAAAGGAAAAGCAGGCCCAAATTAGTATTAAGTGGATACAGCATCTCTGAAATGGGGTAACTAATTCTGGCAACCATGAGACCTTTGAGACAAAAATATACTCTCACGGGCTGTGGGTGCTTTCATCTGATCCCTCAGAAACTCTACTCATTGGATGGCTTTTGAGCTTGTCAGACTGCAAAATGAGCACACGCAATCTTGACCTGTAGAGGCTAATGCTAGAGATGAGTGGTACATCTGTCATTATGTCCATTGATTTCTCGGCCTCTGCACAGGCTGCCAACAAAAATGCCATGGAACTGAGCTAACCCCACAACTAAGATGGGCCATAACTGAAGAGTAACCTAGAGGGGAAAGGCTCTGTACTGCATTGTTCATCCCCTAAGATACCCAGTTTCCTAAATACAACAAAAACAATAATAGGATAAATATAGAAATTGCTGGTCATGTAAATTGCTTTTTCTGTAACTGGTCTCTTTTGTCAAGTTAGCCTCTGTGTGAAATCTGTCTGGAAAGCTAAGCCACAAAATTCCAGTTTTGGAGTTGGTAAAAGCATGTTTCTAAATTCACCTACATCCCAAGCAATAAGCACATGCTAAACACAGTGGTTATAAGTAAGTGCTAGTTCTTATATAGTGTGTTTTCATCAGTAGATCTCAAAGCACTTCACACTCTCCCATAAAAAAGATCAGAATATTGATTCCCATTTAATAAATGGGGAAACGGAGGCACAGGGTAGTAAAGTGACTTGCTCAACATCTCCTAGTAGCATAGTTAGGACCAGAACCCAGGTCTCACGAACACCAGTTAGGTGCACTAGTCAGTAGGCCACACGCAGTAGGATGTCATTTGACGAAAGTCACCATTTTGATCCGTAAATTGCTCAGTAATGACAGAGTTTTAAAAAATCATTGCATTAATTCTTGGTACTGTATACTACTAGAGAGGGTAAATAGTGCTGTATACATATCTGATTTATACAGTGGTCACCAATAAAACTCTGCATTTACCAAGAGTTTTCACACTACAGCATTAGATATACAGTGGCATCTGAGATAATATACTGCAGTAACTGCTGGAAAATACTGATTTTTAATGCTAATGTCTGTATGATATTTTTTCAAATAAAATAAGGAGATTTTCTGTAGCATTGATTTTGTAGGAAGCTTAAGAAAGCATTTATCAAGTCTTTTTTTCAAGTAATTTCATTTGAAATTGGGATGCATAAAACATTTCCATTATTCTTCTCAAAGATTTTTGTCCCAGTGAACTGGTTCAGATACTTTTAATTAAACTCAAAATATCAGTATTTTATCTGTTGATTTCCAGACAGTGAATAAAAAATGTTTTTCTATTGCTTTGAATATGGTGGAGAAGACATAAGTAATTTATAAGCCCTGAAGGTATTTCTGAAAATGTGAAGCTTGTCAGAAGGTAAGCTCTCTGGAAACAGTGCTTTGCAAATGAGATGAAAATTGAGCTTATCATCATTCTTCCCTTCTCTCACTGTCAGTACACCATCTGCCATGCTCCCTGATTTCATTCTTGCATTCCTTCTCCATTTACATCCAGGTACTCACCAAGTGTTGCTGCTGCTTCTTCCATAATAAGTCAGCCCCCCTTCTCCATCCCCACTGTCAAAAGACTAGCCCATGATCTAGTTATTTCTAGAACCTCCTGCTTTCTGGCCTATCCTTCTCTTCTATCTCCCGTTCCTTCTATCAACAATACTGACATCAAGATTAATCCCTTTCCTACCATTCTGATCATGTCCCCCAACTTCTTGAATCTCAGCACTGGCTTACCCTCCACTTCCACATAAAGTTCAAACTTTTTCTCATTCAAAACTAAATAACCTCACTATCATTTACTCTGACCACATCTCCTCCTATCAACACTTTCTGATTCCCAGTGTTTCTTTCCTGACTGCATCCTTCTTCATCCATGCAGGTTTCATGCCGCCCTATATGCCTATAATAGCTTTCCATGTACTTCAAGTCCCTTACATCTTCTGCATCAGAAAGAATACGTCTGTTAGTCTATAAGGTGCCACAGGACTCTTTGTCACTTTTTATAGAGAAATCTTTGGTGATCTTAAACACAAAAAGGAAGCTTATAAGAAGTGGAAACTTGGACAGATGACTAGGGAGGAGTATAAAAATATTGCTTGAGCATGCAGGGGTGTAATCAGGAAGGCCAAAGCACAATTGGAGTTGCAACTAGCAATGGATGTGAAGGATGACAAGAAGGTTTTTTACAGGTATGTTAACAACAAGAAGGTGGTCAGGGAAAGTGTGGGACCCTTACTGAATGGGGGAGGCAACCTAGTGACAGATGATGTGGAAAAAGCTGAAGTATTCAATGCTTTTTTTGCCTCGGTCTTCACAGACAAGGTCAGCTCCCATTCTGCTGCACTGGGCAGAACAGTATGGGGAGGAGGTGAGCAGCCCTCAGTGGTGAAAGAACAGGTTAAGGACTATTTAGAAAAGCTAGACATGCACAAGTCCATGGGTCCAGATCTAATGCATCCGAGAGTGCTGAGGGAGTTCGCTGATTTGATTGCAGAGCCGTTGGCCATTATCTTTGAAAACTCATGGTGATTGGGGGAGGTGCCGGACGATTGAAAAAAGGCAAATATAGTGCCCATCTTTAAAAAAGGGAAGAAGAAGAATCCAGGGAACTACAGCCTCACCTAAGTCCCTGGAAAAATCATGGAGCAGGTCCTCAAGGAGTCCATTTTGAAGCACTTGGAGAAGAAGAAGGTGATCAGTAACAGTCAACATGGATTCACCAAGGGCAAGTCATGCCTGACCAACCAGGATTGCCTTCTATGATGAGATAACTGGCTCTGTGGATATGGGGAAAGTGGTGGACGTGATATATCTTGACTTTAGCAAAGCTTTTGATACGGTCTCCCACAGTATTCTTGCCAGCAAGTTAAAAAAGTATGGATTGGATAAATGGACTATAAGGTGGATAGAAAGCTGGCTATATCGTCAGGCTCAATGGGTAGTGATCAACTGCTCGATATCTAGTTGGCAGCCGGTATCAAGCGGAGTGCTCCAGGGGTCGGTCCGGGGCTGGTTTTGTTCAACATCTTCATTAATGATCTGGATGATGGCATGCATTGCACCCTCGCAGATGAGACTAAGCTGGGGGGAGAGGTAGATACGCTGGAGGGTAGGGATAGGGTCCAGAGTGACCTAGACGAATTGGAGGATTGAGCCAAAAGAAATCTGATGAGGTTCAACAGGGACAAGTGCAGAGTCCTGCACTTAGAACGGAAGAATCCCATGCACTGCTACAGGCTGGGGACCGACTGGCTAAGTGGCAGTTCTGCAGAAAAGGACCTGGAATTACAGTGGACGAGAAGCTGGATATGAGTCAACAGTCTCCCCTTGTTGCCAAGAAGGCTAACGGCATATTGGGCTGCATTAGTAGGAGCATTGTCAGCAGATCGAGGGAAGTGTTTATTCCTCTCTATTCGGCACTGATGAGGCCACATCTGGAGTACTGCATCCAGTTTTGGGCCCCTCCCCCACTACCTAAAGGATGCGGACAAATTGCAGGAAGTACAGCGGAGGGCAACAAAAATTATTAGGGGGCTGGAGCACATGACTTACGAGGAGAGGCTGCGGGAACTGGGCTTATTTATAGTCTGCAGAAGAGAAGAGTGAAGGGGGATTTGATAGCAGCCTTTGACTACCTAAAGAGGGGTTCCACAGACGATGGAGCTCAGCTGTTCTCAGTGGTGGCAGATGACAGAACAAGAAGCAATGGTCTCAAGCTGCAGTGGGGGAGGTCTAGATTGAATATTAGGAAAAACTATTTCACTAGGAGGGTGGTGAAGCACTGGAATGGGTTACCTAGGGAGGTGGTGGAATCTCCATCCTTAGAAGTTTTTAAGGCCTGGCTTGACAGAGCCCTGGGACTGGGATGATTTAGTTGGGGTTGGTCCTGCTTTGAGCAGGGGTTGGACTAGATGACCTCTTGAGGTCTCATCCAACCCTAATCTTCTATGATTCTAAGGGAAAAAAGAAAACCGCTTTTCTTATGCTGCAGTAATGTTCCAACACATAACAGTTTACAATCGTATTTTGGATCCCTTTTTTTAATAAAGATCTCTGTGTTCAAAAGGTAGCATGGCCTAGAGCAGTGGTATTCACTAACTTTACTGATGGAGTCCAAATTCCTGTATTTCAGGCATTGCTATGAGCTGCATTAATTATCCTCAGCATTTCATGTGTAAGACTACACCACCTATATTCTTTCTGTCTTTCCATTCTTCCCTTTCACACACACACACCCATTGCTGAATTGAGGAATTTACACAGGAACCAGGGCTATCCTCTCTGAGAATTATTTTTTAAAAATTCCTATCATTTAGTACAATCTGTGCACTTCAGTCATCTTGGGCTATAAACCAGAGTGATGCTGGCTCTTACAGTTCACATGCAGCAGCCCCTGGGGATGGAGGGCACAGCTAGCAAAGTTCCCAAAGTGGGCAGTACTGATATGAGAGAGAGAGAGAGTAGCCAAGACAATCTCTTCTTAAGGGACTGTTATGGAACTCTAATCATAGTTCACCAGCAGAACTCCTGAGGGAGGGCAAAGAGTGTTAGGGCATTGACTGCCTGCTTTCCCTTAAGGAGGAATTGTACCTCTCTGCTCCAGTGGAAGCGAATCAATTTCCAAAATATTGCTCCTCAGAAGTGTCTTCAATGAGCCAATGATAAAAGGCATCTCAAGCAGGGATGGCTTGGTATTTAAGATTGAGGGTGAAAGGGCAGAACCCGTACTTCCTCCTGCACACATATAGCCTTCTCACAGGCAGTGGGAACACTGTCTATAATAGAAAACAGAATGCCAATATGTTGCAATAAAATGCATGTCAGTATATCATATGTATGTCTTTAAAGCTGTGTTCTGTCTATCCAGGATATAGTGTTTATATAGCAATGCAATGCATCACTACTGAAATTAATTTTATTGCAATATTTTGATATTCAGCTTTCTATGATATAAATGTCTAAAAATGCAACTTATTGCCATGTGCCTCCCTGGCTTTTGTTCTTCCTTCTTTTTCCTGCCCTCCGCTTCACTTCTTCATTCCTTTTGTTGTATATTTTTGTCTGTATTTTCATCCATGATTTTTTCTGTGTTCCTGCCTTCCTTTCCCCGTGTTTGTTCCATTACTTCTTCCTTTTTTTTCTTACACCCAATCCCTCTTCCTCCTTCCTTCATTTATACTTCTTCCCATACACCATCATTTTCAAGCTTTTTAATCTTACTTCTCACCTGCAATCTTTCTCTCTCTCTCTCCACTCTTCAGTATCACAACTTTCCCTTTTCTAAACAAATTCTCTACTTCTATCTCCTGTCCTCTTCATTCATCATGTCTCTCTCTAATTCTCCATCCGTTAGCAAAAAGCTCATTCATTATCTCTATATGTACAGATAACCCTCCAGTCTAATCTCTCCTTCCCCTGCAGCATCCAGTCTGTCTCCTCTTTCCCTTTTCCAGCTAAAATCAAATTAGTCTCCTCTTTCCCCCCTACCTTTTACACAATGTGCTTGCTTTCTCTACTCTTTCCTCTCCATCCTCTGTGTTCCCTTTCCTCCTTTTCATCTCCTGTCTCATCTCTCTCCTCTAACCTTTACATTCAGCCTTTCCCCGACCATAGACCCAGGAGAACTTTCCAAACAGGACCATATATAAACCAATCAGTGATTGTTTCTCTCTTAGAATGATGAAGAAAGACAACTGCCCTCATTCAGTCAAACAAGCTGTTAACTCTGAAACCTAATGATAACACTTTAAATGACAATGTTGCTTACCATTTCACTGATGATCATTTTAGCAGAAATGTTCAGCTAATGTTTTTATCTCACAAACTTAAACTACCTCCTACACTTTGATAGTTAACCAAATGCCCCAGCTGCCAATACCTCCATCTACCCTCTTGACAACTTTTGTAACAGTCATGCACTGTCAGTACTAACATCTGAGGAACAATTAGGAGCAGACTACAATAAACTGAATCTAACAGTAAAAGGACTAAAGCACATTAAATCAACGGGAATCTTTGAATTCAATGGGCTTTGGATCAAACCCCAAATGAATAACACAAGGAATATTTTATTGATTGAATTATTCATTTTCATATTTAATTCAATAACACACCTCAAGCTCCTTCAGAATTTCCAGTCTGCTGCCCAGTCTGGTGCTCGGGGATTTTGCCACAAGAGAACATGAGGCCTTGGATATGACTAAGTATTGCAGTTCATACCATCTGATCATAAAAATAAATATATATCTAACACCAAATAAAACTGGTCCATTTTCCAGGACCTTTTGTGTCTAGACCTTTGTTATAAATTGGCTGCTGAATTTGTTCATGAGCAATATATATAAATTCCTAGCAGTGCTCATAATGAGAAGTCTACACAAATGACCTTTAAAAAGCTCAGTAACTCTTTCACATCACTGGCAAATTGAAAGCCTGTGTTTGCAAGTATCACAAATAAAAAGAGAACCTCACTCTATCTAAAAATAAAACTATATAGCTAAAGAGCTCACTGAATAGTAAAACCTTTAAAATAAATGCCACTTCCTTTTCCACAGTGAATGCCTTTATCACAGTTTACAGTTAAATTCTTTCCATTGAATTGCAAGATTTTATTGAATTACAGACTCTTTAGAGGAACTAGCTATCCGGTTTTTCATATATTTTATCTATATAGCAATCCTCTCTTGAATTTTTCTGTTTCAGGTGGTTTTTTAAAACTTGTTTGTTCTCTATTTATATCTGACTTTCTTCAAACAATATAAGACCCACAAATTAAAGATCTGTTTCTGTAGCCTTAGTAGCACCCTGAACAATTGGTCATTTTTTAAAAAAGTGAATTTAGTGGGCCAGATCCTTGGTGTCTTTTTTTGCTGTTTTGACTCAGATCCAATTTTGAGGGCTTATGTGGGACTTAAATGTCAGCTAGGAATTATGCTCCTCCCCACCATCTGCAGAGGGATGAATTTCATCCAGAGTGAATGGTGTGTTTTAAGAAATATCCCAGCTTCTAAGATGTTTCAGAGTTGACTTCTTTCATAATGTAAATTTTCTGAATCCAGATCCACAAGCTTTTCTCACTATAAAGAAGTGTAAGTAAATATTTCCCTTTTTCAAATGCCCAATTTTCTCACATTTTGCCAATCCCAGTTTAACATTTCCTATGAAAACTCCTTGGACCTATTTTGGATTTTATTCAGATTGTTCCATGAGCGAGGAAAAGAGTGAGAGGAATGATTTTTTTTTTTTTATCCTTCCAGTGTGCAGCTACATGATGTCATAACCATAAGAACACCATTATAGAGCTGATGAAAATGACTTGACTTTCTTCATTTCCTTTTGACATTTTGTGTTAATTAAATTACAAGCATGGGGTACTACTACTAATTACTCCTGGGGGAATTCTGATTCTGTCACTGCGCAAGTGTAAAATTAATGTCCCTTGCCGATCTCTGCCCCCCTCAAATAATTGATTCCAATGGGGAGGCAAAGGGAAGCTTTCACCCACCAGGCCTCATGTGGCACCAGAAGAGAGGACAGCTGGCTCATGGGCTGGACAGTCAGCTGCAGAGAGGAAGGGTAGATGCTGCCTTCCTGACAGCACCCTGCCCGCAGGACCAGGTAAAGAGGCATGGGATATAGGAGGATGGACAGAGCGGGGCACGTGAGGCTGCTGGGGGGTCTCACAGACTGGGATTCAGAAGGGCTAGTGCAGAGGACAGACTGGGGCAGGGGCATAGGAGTTAGTGGGGTGACATTGAGCCAAGGGCTGAATGGGAGTGGGTGAGTTGGAACGCAGGGACACATGGAGACGAGGCAGTTATGCCTGGCTGAATGGGCGAAGCTAGAGGTCAGTCAGGCTCTGCATGAGGAAGTCTCTTCAACTCCCTAACCATTCTCCCACCCACACCCAACACTCCTCCAGGTTCACTCCCAAGCTCCTTCCCAGCAATTACTTCCCTCTCCCTCAGCTCCTCTGTTAACCCTAACTTGCCCAAGCCTTTGCACTGCTTCTGAGGGGTGCAGGAAATACACTTCTGTATTGTAGTTTAAATGAATTATTACTCAAAGTTCTGTATTAATATGCCTAGTAAGGAACCTATTTGTCAAAAAACATTTCCTGGATCTTTTTTGTTGTCTTATTGTTACAGACATACTTGCTGACAGGTATTTTTAAATAAATTACCAAAATCATTGAAACTGGCATGATTATATTGTTATTTTGACAAATAAAATATGCAGAATTTTGCAGCATTTTAAAATATTATACACAATTTTTAACTTTTTGGTGTAGAATTTCCCCATGAGTATACTAATAGGTGCTTCTCCCAAATACTTGCTATTGGGACATATCACCATGAAAATGAGATAAGAACAGTATTGGTAACATAACATGGGAATATGTTTATTTTTTGAATATATATACATAACGCCTACCAAACACATCTCTGAAGTGCATGCAGTTATCAAGATGCATTGGGGTTTAAAACTGCTGATTTATTGTGCCTTATTTATGGAAATATATGTACATTTATGCACAATTTGCATCCTATTTTACAGCTAGATGTTGGAAAGTATGCTAACAAGTTGGCTGCTTGCTTTTATTTTTTTTTTTTGCACCAAGTCCTCCCCATATGCCTGTAATTTCTTTCCTCCCTCTGTGGTGAGTGCTGTTGCCTGTGTTTATGCATCCTCCAGTTGTTTAAGCTCTTTGCTGAATACGCAATGTTGGGGTGGAACATATGGTGTAAATGTTTTGTACCTGGTCATGACTTTGTTTACAAAGGCTACACCCTCTTTCTTTCTGCTATGCACACAATGAGCCTGGGAGGTCTGTATCCCCATGCCTTACATGAATTTCATCCAGTGGAAACTTACCTTTAAAGAGGGTTATATGCTCTTTGCCTCACTGTAGACAAAAGTTATTACTTTCTTAACTCTCTCCTGTGGTCAATAGTCAAGCTCAGGCTTGTAGGCTAAAACTTACACACTTCTGTTGTGCACTACTATTCTGTATAGACAAGCCCAGGGGTAGGTAACCTATGGCACGTGCGCCAAAGGCGGCATGCGAGCTGATTTTCAGTGGCACTCACACTGCCCGGGTCCTGGCCACCAGTCCGGGGGGGGCTCTGCATTTTAATTTAATTTTAAATGAAGCTTCCTAAACATTTTAAAAACCTTATTTACTTTACATACAACAATAGTTTAGTTATATATTATAGACTCATAGAAAGAGACCTTCTAAAAACGTTAAAATGTATTACTGGCATGCAAAACCTTAAATTAGAGTGAATAAATGAAGACTCGACACCACTTCTGAAAGGTTGCCGACCCCTAGACAAGCCCTACGTTTACAGGGATCCCAGCAATGAGACATAGTTGTCTCTGGGATGGGGACATATCAGCGAACGAACTAATTAACAGAAATACTGTAAAGTTTGAGAGAAGATAAAGAAAATCTGCATCTGATTAAAGGAACCCCTCTCACCCCAGTCTCAGTAAGACAGAGAAGAATTGCCCTGCTTGGTATTTGGCCAGGATACTCGGGTTAACATTCTGGTATTTTTAATGACCCTGAGTAGGCAGGGAGATTCATAGATTCACAGGTTTTAAGGCCAGAACATTTAGTTTAACCTCCTGTTTAGCATACACCATTAAATTTCATCCTTTTACCCCAATAACTATGTCTCTATTAATACCTATCATTAACTAGATCTCTATTTGTATTATTATTTGTATTGAAGTAATGCCTGAGAAGTTTAATTGTAGATCAGGATGTTAGTCATAGACCAGTACCTCATTCTTCTGTGCCCTGTATAAGCACATAACAAAACCAATCTTAATTGTGACATTTCCTAACTTTGAGTGCTTAACTTTGTAACCTGAATAATGTTCCTTAAATGTATGCCTGTAGAGTCCTGCTACACATAGAAATTGAGAGCATATGGAGCATGCTCAGTCATTCTGTGGAGCTAAACGCCTGCATAGTCTGGTCAGCACAAGCAGTTGGGAGGGGGTGAAACATGCTGAATAAGATAAAATCTTCCGAGATTTTTGCTACTTAAAATTAAAGAAGTCTCTACTGACCGTGCACAAACTGCAATTGGGGCAGATTGTCATGGGGACGGCAATAGGGATATGCTTGACACAAAGGCCACCTTTCTACCAAATGTCAAGTTCCTTTTCCAAAGCACAAGGGCACTACAGTTGTTTGAAGAAAAGACCAACAGAATTTTTTAACATGGGCAAAGAACATATTTCCCCTTAGCCTCCTGTTTGGAAATTGGCTGAACTGTTTTTTGCTGAAATTTTCAAAGAAATAAAATAAAAATTAAATGCCTACATTAATCAGCCCGAGGCAGAAACCTACCATGTAAAATTTCAGATTAAAAGATTAAAGGCTGGCAAAATTATAAGCAAGTGAAAAGAGGGTGTTGTGTAAATGTAACCGTAGGAATGGATGCTACCAGAACTATCTACAATACACCAGATTATAAACCAGATTCCCAGTGGGGGGAGGGAGGGAGTTGCTGGAGCTGGGAAAACTACAAAGAAGTGTCCAGGTGATTGTGTAGGCTACAGCAGTGGGGAAAGGTACTTTGTGTCTATATGCGCAGAACTCTCCCTGCATGGGTACCTGGCCTCCCAGCACGTAGACACTCTCCCCATACAGATACATAAAGCGAAGAGTGTTCACACCAACCAGCTTTCCCTCTGCGCTGCGCTAAACCCGCAGGTTCAGCGCCCCCCCGCCCCGACACTGGGGAGCAGCTGCTCGTCTCGTGAGGCAACTCACTTGCTCCTGCCCCGCCCCAACCACAAGAGAAGTCTCGCGAGAAGCTGCATGCCTCGCTTGGCAGCCCGTAACCTTAAGGAGGCTGCCTGGAACGCACCCAGAGAGTGTGTCAATTATGACGCCACAGAATGGAACGCAGCGACGGGCGGATGCAGTGATAGGCGGCGGGGGGAGGCAGAATTCGCTGCTGGAGAAGGGGCGCTGCAGCCGCTCGCGCGGGCGTTGGGGCGGCAGGGGAACCGTGCCCTGGCAGTGCGCAGCTGTCGCCCGTAGGCGGGGGTCATGCAGAACATTCCTCAGCTGTTTAATAGACCCACGTGCCTCTTTGATGGCTAGTGAGGCTGAGCAGCCGGTGTAGCATGCAGCCGTGCAGCACAAGGATGGGGAGCTTGCAGCAGGCGTTACTCCAGTCCTGGCACACAAAGCAGAACTGCCCCCTCCCCTTCTCGCTCTCCTGGCTTCGGCTCACACCCAGCCTCTGCGGCGGGGAGGGGAGCGTTGCTGTTTCAATGAGAAATTCAACCATCTCCCCGCTGCTTGTGCACAAAACGTGCCCGGCTCCCACGGTGGGAGCCCTGCCAAAAAAAAAGGGGGGGGGCGCTCGCTCGTGTGAGCAAGGAGGCGGCCGCAGAGACTGTCTTCCGTGGAAAGTCACCCGAGTGCCCGCTTTCCCCCGTGTGTGTGAAGCCGCCGCTAGAGGGAGCTGTGCTACAGAGAGAGAGAGGGAGGGAGAAGGGAGAGGCAGCTGCCGCAGGAGGAGAAAGACCCCCCAGCTACTTCTTCAACTCGGTCTGCCCCCTTCCTCCCCAGCTCTGCGCTGCTGCTGTCAGTAGCGGCGGCCTGAGGAGCCGCAGAGCCCCCCACAGCCCGGCTGCGGTCAGGGCCGGCGCACAGCCCCGCCGCGCAGCAGAGGCGGAGTGGACTGGGGCTGCTGCGGCTGGGTTCCAGTTCTCTCCTCCTCCATCCACCCACCCAGCTGTATCATTCTTAGTCACGGCTGGCTTTGCTGCCGCTCGCCTTCCCGCTCTCCCAGCTGGTTTTGCTTTCCCTTTTGCTGTCAGTTTCCCCCTGTGCACCGACCAGTGGGGTTTACATTTAAACAAACCAAAAGCCCCGGGGCGGAGAGGGGGAGAAGCTCTGCGCGAAGGAAGGTAGCTCGCGGAGAGGCGTGGAGCTCCCCACCCCTCCCGACCAGCCCCATCAAACCATCCGGTAAGAAAGTAAAGAAGCCAGCGAGGGTGACACCGACTCGCCCGGAGGAGAAGAAGCGCGTCTTCTCTCCCGTCTCGCCTCCTTTCCGTCCCCGCTCCTCCCAGCCCCTCTTCTCTGAAGCACCGGCAGGAGCAGCCTGGACTCATGATGGCTTCAACCACTACCTGCACCAGATTCACCGACGAGTACCAGCTCTTCGAGGAGCTTGGAAAGTAAGAGACTGCGGCCGTTGCACACTGTGCGGGGAAAGGGGTCCCAGAGCGGAGGGGAGGGGTATTTCGGTTGTGGGCAGGGGAGGTGGTTTGACCCATCAAGGCTGGGCAAAGAGGTGGTTTTTGTTTGGGTGTAAAATGAAGGGGTGGGGGGGTCAGGCTGGTTGTTGCCTCAGATCCTTTGCAAAGGATACTTAGTGCATTGCTGATCTCTGCAGTTGGAGCTGTCATGGGGGAGGGAGGAGGATTCAGCTCTATGCACGTATCTAGATGATAAATTCATATTTTTTAGACACAGCTGCTTCTCTGCTTTGCATGCTTGTCTGTTTTATACTTGATACAATTAGGTGCCACGTTTATTGATGCAGAAAGTTCAGCTGGGCATACAGTACATTTTGCATCCAGCACTTTCAATAGGGAGGAAGGGCGACCCTGCGTGAATGTAGTTTGCCCCCTCCCCTTCCCTCCTCTTGTTATTTATGAAAGATTGTTGTTCTCGATCTTAATATCACACTGTATCTATCATTCTCTTCAGGATGTATAGCCACCATTCTCGCCAGACTGTAGGAGAAACCCGATGCAGACGAGAAAGCTCTGCCCAGAGCAGGGTGTGCTTTTGTATTTTTCATGACCAGGATCAGAAAAGCTGTGCAGTTTATTTGACACTCGAAAATACACCCAAACGTTCATAGATCCATTGTTTACAAAGAAGCGTGATGGCAGTGTATTGTTCAGACCTGAAATTAACTATTGCCCAGTCTCCAGTTTCTCTTTGATTTTTTTTTTAATTTGTGAGTTCATTGCTGTGTCATTTCGTTATGTAAATGACTTGAAAAGGCTTGTGGGGATACCATTTGGTATTAAAAACATGGAGAATATGTCGTAAACAGCAATCTAATTCAAATGCTCCTTTTCTGCAGGAGTAGGAATGTCACCCTGTAGCACTGTATTCATTAAGATCTACTTCCTTGTCACACAAATGGGCTCAGTGTTTAAATTTAATTAAATACAATCGCCATGTTGACGGAGCTGGAGGTGAATTTTTTACTCAGATTTTGTTTTGTTTTTCACACTTTTTTGCTGCTTGTAAGATAGTCACAGAGCATTTGAGGCTTTTGAGTCAGGGAACTGTAAAAATGTGCACGTTTCCGGTGTGTAAATACCATCACTTATAATTTACTGTGTACATATATTTAAACTGTTTAATGATGTGACTTGTGCTCACTTATATTTTAAATCCAATTTACTGTTCTAGTCTATAAAATGAGTAATGATTGCCATTTTGTGCTCATTTTCCTGTCTCCTGTATTGACATTATGAGTTTCAATCAAATCAGTTAAACACTCAAATTATTAGAACCATTATCCAGTATTACAGCCCTTGTATTGATGTTTGTCTGGTTATTGGTTTTCAGGGGGGCATTCTCAGTGGTGAGAAGATGTGTGAAAATTCCTACAGGACAAGAGTATGCTGCCAAAATTATCAACACCAAAAAGCTGTCTGCTCGAGGTGGGTATTTTTCAACCCAATATTTTCAGTCTCTCTCTCTGTTGCTCCCCCCCCCCTTTTTGTGCTTATAATAGTATTATATCTAAGCATTTACACATTGAGTAGATATTTTAGTTTTTTTCTCCGTTTATTTTCCATTTTCCTAAAATACTGGTTAGATTTTCCATGTTGTTAAGTAATCTTTGACTGACAGACAATGCTTAGATATGAGATTACTGCTCTACCATGCTAAAAGGAAAGATGTACAAATTCTAGAGCATTTTTTTGAAGATGCAAATCTGCTTTTCAGCTCTGAGAGAGAGTTTGAATAACAGCCTGGAATGTCATTTTCTTTTATTATTTTTTTGAGCAAATGCTCTCTCACTCTAATTTTTATTAAGAAAAAATAGGTCAAATCTTAATTGAATCACATTCTTCCATTATATTTAAATATGAACATAATTAATCAAGCCATATTTAACAGTGAACGCCTTTAGAAAAAAATTTGATCTGCCGCACATATAGTTTTTCAAAGGAAAATGTAGTATAATAGGGTAGACATTTTATAAAGTAACTATTTATGTACCAAGTAGTGATGTTTAAGTGAAGCATTTGTACTGTTATTTCTATCATGCACACATTTTCTTCTCCTTTTATTTGTATTTTCCTTATGTGGTATATATTTGACAGCGGTATCTGTATCTATATATAGATATTCACTGGTTGTGTGCTTACACTACATTAAAGAAACTATATATTTACTGTGTGTTAGGACTGCTGAAAATAGGCCTTATACTTATTGTCTGATAAATCCACACTAACGTGCTTGTACGAGGATGTTAGGGATTAAGGATTATTCTCTGTTGACATTATCTGTACTTTCATGTGAATTTATGGTATTGTGATGAGCATGGAAATGTGTAAACAAACAATGTCAGTGTGTAAACCTGCCTTTGTGGCTTGGTTTATGTTTTATACAAGGGAAGCGTTGTATACAAGCAGCACTCTGATTTCATTAATTAATTTAATAAATATATAAAAGAATTCTTCTAATATATGGTAGCATAGCTGTAACTTTTAATGCTTCTCTAACAGCTGGGGATCATTCAACATTTTGCATTATATAATCTTATTTTCAGCTCAGTAACAGGGCTATAAAAGTTTACTTTTCACTAACTCTTAAACTTCAGGCTCTTAATGTGTGAGAGATTTATTTTTTCCCTTCTTTTAGTTTTGTGTAACCATATTTCTAATGAGTCTGTTCGTTTTTAGGATGTGGCTTATTTTTTTAATGGAGGGGTGAGGAAAGTAAATGGAAGTTTGTGATTTGAGAACTTTTTTTAAAACTTAAAAATACATTTTGATTTTAAATTATTTTTTCTCTGTCAGTTGATAATGTTGATCTGTTAGTTTGGATATTTAAAAGAAAAATAGCCAAAATATTGACATTTAAAACAGATAAATGTTTAAAAATTTAAGTCCCTCTTGACACGAGAGACAGTGATGGACTGAACACTGGATTGTTAATGAATTATGGTTTGAATGTATCACATATATATTATGATTTTAAATGTGTGTTACAGTGAAGAAACTATAACATTTATTAAAGTAAATTTTAAAGAGTCTGCCTTAAACTCCTAAAAGTAGCACAGGACATGTGCAAAATAGAAGCATTTACTTTTTCTTACACCATTTTCTCTAGACATTGCAGCACATACAGGACCAAATTCATCTTTGGTGTATTTTAATTTAAGTGGAATTTCACCAAGGAAATTGAGAGCACAGTATGCAGTGCAACATCATGCACAGATCTTGGGTTTCTGCATTCACGGTACCCAAGAATTCAACTCTGAGTTCCCTTACTTTTGTGGATTTAAACTTTAAATCTGAATAATAGATTGTGGGCATGTCATTTTCCTTACATATACGTGTGTGAATACATGATATATTGTCAGTGGATTTAAGTGAGTATTATAGGGGTAGGGAATGCTAACTGTCCAGCTCTGCCTGTACAAATTTGCATAAATAGTTTGGTCATTGATTAGGCAACTTTCACAGAGCTAGATTTTAAAGAACTCTTCAAAAATTGCTAGTAGGAAGTTTTGCTTTCATTTCTATTGCAGTGATATGGTCCATATAGTGAGGGTATTAACATACCTAAGAAATTGCTTTGTATTGTGTGTATACATCTACACATACACACAGTATACGTATAATAACTACACCGACTCAGTGTACTGAGGTATTTTGTCAGCTAAATAGCTCCAGATATGAAACAGTAATCATCAAGCATGCATCGGGTTAGAAAAATATGTACTTGTGACCCTATTTGTAGTCTATTTAAAAGCATGCTTCCAATTTCTCTGTATTCAGATATTTGTTATGATATAGAAGCTATCCGTTACATAGCATCAAACTGTGATACATTTTAATTTGGATAACTGATAATGGATTTACAGATTGTAGTTTAGATACTATTTGAAATCACACCATTATTTAATTCTTTTCACATCTTGACATGTTTTTCATTGTGAAATGGAGCCGTTGATTTTCATGGGTTCATATGATAATTCACTGGTGTATGAAATCATAGAGTATGCTATTGTTTAATTCGAATGGGCAGTTCATAAAGTGAACTTCATCCCGGTGCACAGGGTACAGTAACTCCTCACTTAATGTTGTCCCGGTTTTGTTGTTAAGTTGCTGATCTATTAGGGAACAAGCTCGTTTAAAGTCGTGCAATGCTCCCTTATAACGTCGTTTGGCAGCTGCCTGCTTTGTCCACTGCTTGCAGGATTCTCTGGAAGGGGATTAGAACCAGGTAGGGCCAGCAGCCCTATCCGCTCCTCTAAATTCCCTGTAAGGTATGTGGCGCGGCAGCTGCCCAGCAGTAGTTCAGCTGTCTCTTCCGACACTGCTGTGCTGCTCCTGCCCCTGCCCGCCCTCAGCCTTGGAGTTCTCCCGGGAGCTTCCTGCTTGCTGGGGGAGGGGGACAGAGGGGTGCTGATATCAGGATGTCTCCCTGCTCCCCCCCCCCCCGGACTCTGTACCCCCTCTCCACAAAGTGGAGGAGAGGGACAGAAAGGAGGGAGCTGGCTGGAAGCTGTTGCTTCCTGTCTGAACTGGCTGATCTGCTTAAAAGGGCAATGTACTTGAAGTGGTGTCAGTTGTACTTAAAGGGGCAATGCACGTCTCTCTCTCTCTCTCTCTCTCACTCATGCATACACCCTGCAGCACTTTGGAAAGTCAGCACCTGCGCAGCCGTGCATGTGCTGTCAGGAGGAGAGAGTGGTGCGCTCCAGCTGGATAGCGTGGGCTCATCATCATGTTCATTTTTTTCAGGGAAGTGTTTGCAGTTACTGCCCTGCATCTATTGTGTTTCCTCCCTCCTGCCTCAGTCCATGCTGCCTTGCAGAGTGTGAGGCTACATTAACAACAGCCTATTAACCCTTGAGGGCTCAGCTGAATGCTGTTTCATCCTTTAGCAGCAAGGCATTCCCTGGGAAATATTCCACTCTCTTACTCCACCACCTCAACCAAGCTTCACAATTATGCATTGCTGTGTACCTAATTCCCCCCATTTACTTTAATTCTTATGGGGAAATTGGATTCGCTTACATCATTTTGCATAAAGTCGCATTTTTTAGGAACATAACTACAACGTTAAGTGAGGAGTTACTGTACATACAAGGTACTCTGTGCTGAGGTGAATTTCATGTATGGTGACTGGTTCTCTTTGGTGTAGTTCACTAAATTCACATAGTGTTCAATAAGACTTTTGCTTGAAACATTGAAGAAGAGGTATTTTAACAAATGATATGGAAAAATCAAGACTTTGATTATATTTTACTAAGTTTATTTAAAACAGTATTAATATTCTTAGTTATGGGTTTCAGTTAGTGTTGCCTAGTCAAACAGCTCTTTCCCACCTACGTTTTCTTTGACTATATTTGAACCCTTAGATTCCTAGTCCTCCCAATGTGAAATATTGATCTGGTCATACAAAGTTGTCTGTGGATTTGCACTTTCTTCATAGTTTCCCTGCATAATTAAATCTTTACAAAGGAGTTTCAAAACACTCTTGTGTTTAAAGTGCTGCATGTTCTTTTTCACTTGTTTGGGGATCTTTTGCACAACACTTCGCATTTCTACTGCTCTTATTTTCAAAATTAAGTTTGTCTTTTAAATTTGTGACAAATTACATATATTTGGAATGTGGTCACATACCAAGCTAATCCAAATTGCAAAAGAAAAAATACTATTGTTTAAAGTTCACATTTTTTTAAATAAAGAATTTGATTTTAAATGCATGGTTTGCTATAAGATTGATAACAGGTAGAAATTTCATCAGTTTCATGGTTCTCTGTTGATTTGTTGTTCTTAAACAATAATAGAAGTATAATCTTTCATTGTAGAAGCACCTTTTGTGAACAATTTTTGTGTTAGTTAACTAATATTTCAGTAGGAACATACAAAAGTTCCGCTTTTCATTTAAAAATAATGTCAAGCTTCATATGCAAATTGTAGTTTTTGTAAGTTATTAAACTTTTTAATGAAGAATGAAGAGATTATTTTCTAACAATATGAATCTGAATTAAATTAACAGTTGGTAATTTGTATCAGAAGAACACGTTATAAATAAACTAGGAGCATGAATATACTCCAAGAAAGTAGACCCCTGAAAGAAAGTGGAAGAGTTGGCAAGTTTACAGAAAAGTAGAAGCAAAAAACAGTATATCTGTGCTGCTTTTGCATTGTACTAGGCTTCATCTTATATATATTCTATTACTTTTTATTAAATCTTGGTTTTGTTATTTGCAGAGGCTGTCCTCTTTGTGGGTATATAGTTAGGATGAATAAAGTTTGCTATTATAAAATATTATTTTATTCACTCTTGCCCTATTATGCATCAAACTTTAAAAAAAAAGACAAAACTTAATAGCATTTATTTTTATCTTTGAACCTCTTCTTTTTTGAAAGAATTGTGGCTTTAACCCTATGCAGATCCCATTGCGGGATCGAGGTCTTAATCTCCAATTACAATGTATGTGTTTCACAGACAATAAGAAAATATGAAAGATTTTGGCAACCGTTGTACTTTTGACATACTCTCTCTAATTGGATTTAAAGGGAACAGAAATCAATGTGCTCAGTGGATTGTTCATTGTATGCAGTCATTTCACTCATCTGAACTTGCACCAGATCTGTAGTGACCAAATGTACTTGCCTTCTGATGATCACTCAATGATACTGTCCAGTTCCTAGTGTGCCTTTGTCCATATTGCAAAAAACACCCCACCCTTTAGTCATTGCAGCAGAAAGATGAGCCAATATCTGTGGCAAGCATACATACACGGGAACCTGTAGGGTTATCAGTTCCATTCTTTCCATACCCGTCACCAGATCCAAAGTCTACTGACATCAGTGAGAGACTTGCAATTAGTTTCATAGGGTTTTGGATCAGATCCTTGGAGGTTTCTGCTGGTTACTTATTGTCTTCTCAGTTGGCCCCCTCTCCACTCCTCTCAGTATCTTTCTATTTTATAAGAGAAGTGCTTCACTGATATTTCCTGTAGTTTACCCACTGAAGGGTCCCCATGTGCAAGGAAGTGCCACAGGTGACCACACCAATTGCAGATTCTTACACCTACCTGTGATGGGCATGGAGGCCGCAGAGGCACTCTCACCCTTTTGGAACAACATTTTGTTGGGAGACTGTGAGGAATTTTGCTGTGCGGCTAGAGTATTTCCATCTATAAATCTATCCATGTGGAACATTTCACAAACCATAAAGTTGTTTAAAATGCTGTAGGGAGATAAATGGAAATATGAACCATATAAGGTGGCATTTTTCAGCATAGGTTTTTATGGCAAAGAGAAAAATTACCATGCCACTACAGACTAGTGGTCCATTTAGTCACGTATCTTGTCTCTATCAATGCTGTATGCTTTGCAGGAATCCAAAAAACTGCAATAATGCACCCAACAGTGCAGTGCTATATACCATAGGGAAAATTTCATTCTGACCCCAGCAGGTGATCAGTGTAACCCTGAAGCACAAGAATTAATAAAATGTAGACTTCTATCTTTGTAATTTTAGCATAACTGGATGGTATTCTTATTCATATTGTTGTCTATAATCAATCAAACAAACAAACAAAAAAACCCCTTAGGGACTGATCTAGTAATCCTCAGTGAAGCAAATGTCAGTTTTGTATGTGCAAGGACCACAGAATTGGGCTCTAAGCCATTTGCTTTAGTAAATTCTTGTGGAGGCCTGTTTCTCATGTTAATTATATGTTGATTGGTAACATACTTTCTTTCATATATTAATTGTTTTGCCTTTTCAGTATTTCCTTTAGGATGACAGGAAACAATAATCGGTTACACTTGATTGGCCTTTTCCTAGTCACTCACTATTTTCTGTCTGATTCTTAGTTTAATTACAGCCTCATATTGTACTAGTTAATATAGGAGTCCTGTGTCCTCTGTGATTTATAAATTCAGTGTGAATGTTTTTTTTTTTCATATTTATTTGCAAATATTCAGTTCTTCAGGTAAATTGGTGCTATTTTTTCCCCCTTCTCCAAATGTTTAAAATATCAGTGAGTTCAGAAAGCTTGTGAGTGTGGAAAGTGTGTTTGTACAGTCCCATCACCAAGTACTTACCATGTGGTTGAAGAGATTTTAGTATACAGGGTCAATTTCAAGAGACACTTACATGTGCTTCACTGAAAAGTGCCCTGTTTGGGTTTTGGAGGTTTTTGTGTTGTTTAACTGCTCTTTTGTTAGTTTGTTTTAACCAAATAACTAATTATTTTAAGAACTTTTCAGACATCATTGAGATTGCCTCATAAATCCTGAATTCACTGACACTAATTTTGGGTGGTAGTAATTTCTTTAACGTATAAAACTAGATTTGACTGGGGTGTTCCTGGCAACTGGTAGGTAAATTATCCATAGCAAATTTCATATAATTTCTGTGAAGCCAATTTTCCTTTCCTTTTGCAAAGAATTTATTTCTCCTGTTCATTGTGAGTACTGATGTGTTCAGGAAAGAATAGTTTTTGTTTTAAAGTCCATACAGTGTTGGACATAAAAAATATGAAATCATATTTTTTTGTTCTGTGTATGGCCACAGCTTGTTGCTGTTACATCCGCACATCAGCTGAAAAAAAATTTCCCTGTGGGGAAAAAATTTAATAATATTGGAATTAACTTTCTTCCTGCAGGCCAGGGAAATGTGATTAAACATATAGGTGCCCTAGGGCATGTACAACTTTCACTGTGGTTTAGAAATGGTATTTTGAAACCATTGCTTCTAAAGGGTCTGCAACATTGAAGTCAGCAGGAGCTTTGCCCTGGCTGTAGTGGATACAGGATTAAACCCCAAATGTATAAGGTCTTGGGGGAAAATATCATAGAATTATATTTTGAAACTCATTCAGTGATGCACGTAAGATATGGTAGATAAAAGACTGGGGGAAATGCTCATTTTTCAATTCCAGTTTATGAAATCATTAAATGTGCCTAAAAATTTGAAGAACTTTTTGGGGAGAGAAGGAACATTGTCTGGGATCTCCCTGTTTTCTCATTGTATTCCATTACCTCCTAGGACTTGAATTGGGCCTCTGACCCATCTTCTGATGAGTAGGTTCCTTCCACTAAAGAGTCAGCCAGAGGGGGTTATTCAAGGGTGACTTGTTCTTTCTTTCCCTCCTCTCCCAGTAGACTATGGGCCTCTCACTTAGCTGGTTTTATACTAAAGTAACGCCAGTTACTTCACTGGAGTTATTTCAGATTCAGGGCCGGCTCCAGGCACCAGCTTGGTAAGCAGGGGCTTGGGGCGGCCACTCCAGAGAGGGGTGGCAGGTCCAGCTATTCGGCGGCAATTCGGCAGATGGTCCCTCACTCCTGCTCGGAGCAAAGGACCTTCCACTGAATTGCCGCTGCAGATCGCGATCGCGGCTTTTTTTTTTTTTTTTTTTTTTGGCTGCTTGGGGCGGCCAAAACACTGGAGCCGGCCCTGTTCAGATTCACTCAACATCAGAGGGAAGAGAGCTAGGCTCTGAGGTCTTCATCTTGAATTCCCCATATTGTAAAGTTTCTAAATATCCATGTTGATTCTGGAACATAAATATATTTTTCCTATCTTCTGTCTTCGTAGAGAATTTGTTCACTGAATGTATTTTGCTTAAATTCAAATAAAATTTCAAAGCAAAAGCTAATCTTAAAACAAAACAAAACACTTTTAAGAGGGAAAAAATTAAGTGACCAATCCTGTTCACAGTTGCTACCACACTCACTCTCTCTCTCTCTCTCTCTCTTTAGTAGAGCTACAAGCAGGAATAAAGAGAGATCTTCAATAGTAACTATTTTCAGAATGGGGCCGTTAGTTAGTAATCTTTTAGTAGTATTTCGAAAACCAGGAATCAAAGCAACAATGTTACTTGATCTTCCACAGCCTCTTGGTGTTCTCCCTGTTACTTTTTTTAAACCTCTTTTCCTTGTTTTTATTATTTTTTATATGAAGGCTGTAAACCCCTCTAATATGTTCTGTGTACCTAAAGTATTACTTGTGTGTATTTACACATATGTTCATATGAATATGATGTACTGTAATACATTAATTATTGTCTTAAAATGTGAAAATAAGGGCACAAGAACAATATTAAACATTTGCAATTTTATTGTATGTTTATTTTATTTGGTTATTTAGTATACAAAAGAATGTACAGTATTTTATGCCTATTGTGATTTGAGGCCCCAGTTCAGTAAGGTACTTAAATACATTGCCGGTCTTTAACATGTGAGTTTTCCTATTAATTTAAAATTAGGCAGATGCTTATGTTACATAGATTGCTAGGGCTAGAGTGAATTCTTGTTTGTTGTCCATCCGATTAGGTTTTAAAACGAACAAGTTTATTGAAAATGAAAAATGAAAGCAATATTCTAATGAGGCAATAAGAGTTATTAGGTATGCAGATAAGAGGTATTGGTACATTACTCTTTCCCAATCATGATTGGCATTTAGTAGCCGTTCTTACTACTCTTATTTCACCCTTATTATTCCAAGTCTTTCCCACATCAGCTGCTTTTCTGACACACTGTGACTTGAAGGGCACGGTGAAAACATAATCTTTTCCTGTAACCTAAAAACACCTGCTTTGACAGCCTGGTGATTCTGACAGATTAAAAAAATGTAAACCAAATATTTTATTTGCACAGGCAAACATAAGCAAAATAATGTAATCATTTACCTATCTTTATTTGAGCACTCTCAGATATGTAGGATAGGGTATCTGAGTGGATCTTACTGGTACCTCTGGGTTTTATTTCATCAGGATCCTACATCCTTCTTCATATGCAGTTACCTAGCATTTGTGGGATTCTTTGTAAGGACAATTTGAGGATTGTAAAGTATTATAGAAAAGCATAACTACTTCCTAACTTTATTGGATGAGGGAAACGTACAATACATACCCCATGTTGAAGGTGATAGCCCTTTTGTTTAACTGTTTATTTTAAATTAATTGTGCCTTGAAATTGAATGGAACATCTGCTTCATATTGGAGAGCCACATAAATCCAATCTGTCTGTTTATTCTTGTAAGTGTTTTAGTTTGTGTGTGTGTGAATATATATAATATCTGTTCCTCTCACTGTAATCTGAGTATTACTTGAAATGTTTTGTGCACCAGAGCCTTTATTTATGTAATACCAGCCTGAGCAGATGTTGCCTTTTGTGAGAAGGTTTTTTTTTTTTTTACTGTAGTCCCACCCACTCTTCACCTGTTTTTTTTTTTTCCCCATTATAGTGCTGCCCGTCCATTCTCCTATGTTTGAGGTTCAGTAGTGTTGTCTTCCTCTTCATATGAGACTTGTAACTCTGCTATTTCATGTTATATTTGATTGGAAATTACTAAAGGAGTTGTCAGCTCCAGTGCAACGTATTTAACATTTGAGTGAATTTGGTGCTCGTGAAAGTGATACTGGTTGAAATCACTGGCTCCTGCCAAGTATAGTTAAGGCCTGTGCATATTTCCTCCATGCAGCTTTGCCTTGATTTGTAATGCTTCTGTTATTCCAGTCTTGGGCTCTCTTGAGTGGAAACTGCCAAACATAGTGAATTGTTCAGTGGTGGATTTTTATAAGAAAAATGAGGTGACAAAGCTTGTTTTTCCACCTGTTGTCTGAGTCTAGCTTAGAACTTGGGTCTCCGGAGCAGAAAAGTTAGTGCCTGCACAGCTGTAATCTTTAGTGTCCTAATTTAAAAAAAAATGTTTTTTCATCTGTTCAGCCAGTTTTTGGCTAGTGGCAAACATTAAAATAACTTCAGACTCATTTTCTTTTTCCTTTAAAGGAAAATTAGAGAATGTGGTTAGAATTACAACTAAAATCAGACTAGGAAAAACAACTCAACATTAGGATTAGAAATTACCTTGTCATTATTTTAAAGGGATAGAAGGCTCTCTGAATGTGAAGGCCTGTTCAGCTCATTAGAGATCTGTCCATACAACAGTACATCTGTTTTGTATTTGGCAGAAATCTCCTTTGCTTTAGCTGGGGGTCTGAGGCAACCTATGAAACTTCAGCTTTCAGTATTACCTTTTATGAATATTAAGTATTTCACAGAGATCTGTAATGGTAACTTAGATTTTTTTTTAATCAAACATGCCTAATACTTTATCACATTAAAAATAATTTTAACTAAAATAAAGTGTACTAATAATAGAAAAGCAACAGTATTGATATTTTGATGGCAACTGTAAAGGAAATCTCTCCTCGTATGAGGTGTAATTTTATTTTCATAACACTGCACCAAGTTGTACTGACTCTAGTTTCCCAGCAGAAGTATCTTTCATGCATTTGATATGAATTTCTGTATATTTGTGCAGTCACTTTGAAATTGGAGCCACGCTTGCTTGTTGGGGTCCACAGTCTGCCATGTATCTTTTGCTGATCAGTTCTAGACAAATCAACAACAATTTGGCTTAAAGTTTGACTAAAACCCAAGATAGGAAGCTGATAATTCTTCCCCTTTTTTGTAACATTGTTTTCTCTGTTTTGTTTCCATGTTCATATCCATCATCTATCTGCCTTGTTACATCTGTAGGCAAAAGTCAGGTTAAAATTACCAGCTAGCATTACAGTGCTATCTATCTATCTAGCTTTGATCCAAAAACAAAAATGTTAGGGTGCATTGGAAATTTATTTTCAGACAAATGTTAACTATGACCAAGATGTAGACTATATTGAAATTAGCTCTCAAAAATCACTTCATTTGATGTAATTGATAAGCACAGCACACGTACGCTGTAAAATTATTCCATCCCAAAACTTAAAGGATGGGAAATGTGAACTGTCAGTGTATGGAGTTCATAAGCAAACAATTTATAGCAAGAAGTCTGTTTTAGATGCTTTCAAAACTTTTTTTCCTGATTTAATTATAATTAGAAACTGCTTACTTGTAATATTCCGCCACGTGAATGCAGGTGCTGCAATGTCAGTCACGTTGCATATTCATATAGCTGCAGGAACAGATGGAGTACCTATCTAATATCCATATTTGACAATCTGATGGGATTTGCCAAGCCTAAGCTTTCATTTACATTTTAACCTCTTCAGGAGATGGGTTTGTGATTTAATTAGGCAAGGAGGCCTATGAGTTATTTGTATTGCATATCAAACCTCACACCAGTGCTTATATATTCTGTGGTTTGGGAGATTTCTTGCGGGAATGTTTTTTACTGGATGTCGCTCTGAGTTTGGTGTCTTTAATTAGTTTGTTCTTTTGACTGACTTTATTCAAATCCTTCAATGTAAGAAGCAATCTTATTTTTATCAGTACTCTAAACCAAAATGTAATGTATCACTGAGAAGTACTGTGGTACTGCATTGCAGTGAAGATTTTGTACTGTAGTGTAGATTACCTTGATTTGCTGCAAGGCAGCGAAGGCACCAGTGAACTTTTGTGATTGATACCTAGCTTTGATAGCAGCATATGATGATTTGCTTTCTGCCTTTTCTAGAAAGGCTTCTCAAGAGATTACATACCTTAAGCCTTGAGTAAATTTCAGTGGAGAAAACACCCTTCAATAAATGTTGTTTTGACTGTTTGTAGGACACCTTATTCATGAAAAGACAAGGAATCATTTCATCATGGAAACATAATGGTTGTCTTTTGAATTTGAGGATATTATAACTACACTGTCATTTGGCATTTCTTTTTATAGTGCACATAGCTTTTACAAGTTTACCTGTTTAGCTGCTTATGTTCAAAAGTTTATTGAAACAGGCTATGCTAAGTCAAGAACTTTTTCCTTTGCTGTTTATCTTTTCTAAAATGGAATGTTATCTAGGGTTACCATATTTTGTGGCTCCAAATGGAGACACTCCACGGCCCCCGGCCCCGCCCCCAGCCCCGCCCACACCCCCCGCCCAACCCCACCCCCTCCCCAAAGTCTCCGCCCCCTCCCCTGCTTCCCGCGAATATTTGATTCGCGGGAAGCCTGAAGCAGGTAAGGGGTTTGTGGGGGGAGGAGGCGCGGCCCAGGCTGGCCCCCCGGCGTTTCCAGCCTGGGTCAGCTCGGGCCCTGGGGTGCCGGCCCCGGCCGACCACCCCTGGCCCGCCCAGCAC